>NC_063358.1:18385310-18394521 GCF_021869965.1 Rhincodon typus | reverse complement strand
CCATACCTCCTCCCTCACCCCCATCCCAGGCCCCAAGAAGACTTTCCACATCAAGCAGATGTTCACCTGCACATCTGCCAATGTGGTATACTGCATCCGCTGTACCCGGTGTGGCTTCCTCTACATCCGGGAAACCAAGCAGAGGCTCGGGGACCGCTTTGCAGAACACCTACGCTCGGTTCGCAATAAACAACTGCGCCTCCCAGTCGCAAACCATTTCAACTCCCCCTCCCATTCCTCAGACGACATGTCCATCCTGGGCCTCCTGCAGTGCCACAACGATGCCACCCGAGGGTTGCAGGACCAGCAACTCATATTCCGCTTGGGAACCCTGCAGCCCAGTCAAAACCGCCTTCCCCTCCCCCTTTCCGGATGAAGGCTCTAGGCCCGAAACGTCAAAACTTGCATCAATGTGGATTTCACAAGTTTCAAAATCTCCCCTCCCCCTACTGCATCCCAAAACCAGTCCAGCTCGTCCCTGCCTCCCTAACCTGTTCTTCCTCCCACCTCAAGCCGCACCTCCATCTCCTACCGACCAACCTCATCCTGCCCCCTTGACCTGTCCGTCCTCCCTGGACTGACCTATCCCCTTCCTAACTCCCTACCTACACTCACTTTTACTGGCTCCATCCCCGCCTCTTCGACCTGTTTGTTTCCTCTCCACCTATCCTCTCCTCTATCCCTCTTCTATCTGCCTCCCACTCTCTCCCTATTTATTTCAGAACCCCCTTCCCCTCCCCCTTTTCTGATGAAGGGTCTAGGCCCGAAACGTCAGCCTCTCTGCTCCTATGATGCTGCTTGGCCTGCTGTGTTCGTCCAGCCCTGCACCTTGTTGTCTATGTTCTTGCCTTGCTCTGTCAGGCAGTAAATAAGATGAATAAAAAGTGCCTGGTTGTGAACCAAGTTGCCTTGCTTGTTCCCCACCCCACCAAAAGATCTATCTTCCCCTTTTAGCCTGGGAGTCATGACACTGGTTACAGTTTGATTTTTTTTAAATCAGCTGTTTTGTTCTGTTTGACTTGTGTGATTCCAAGAGCTTAGACAACAGCTTTTAGCACTAGTGTTTCACTGATGGATTCCTAAATTAGAACATCAAATTTTGATGTGTAGCAACAACTTGAGGCGTGTGTAAATGAATGGGAGCTAAAGCATGAGTAGCCCTCGTATGCTGTCTAATGTAGAAGTTTGTGCTGTTAGCAGCAACAATTTGCATTTATACAGCATCTTTTTAAATTTGGCAAAATTTTCTTGGAACTGTTATCCATCTCTGGGCTGAAGGATCTAGAACATGGGGGCACAGTCTCAGGGTAAGGGCTGAACATTTCGGGTTAAGGCGAGGAAGGCCTTCACTCGTAGAGTTGTGAATCTTTAGAATTCTCTACCCAAGAGGTTTGTGGATGTGCCATAACTGAATATACTTAAAAGATGAGAGACAATTTTGGCCTCTTGAAATCAAGGGTTATGTGGAGCAGATGGGGAAAATGGAGTTCAGGCCAATGATTGTATTGAATGGCAGAACAGGTTCAAGAGGCCATGTTGCTTGCTCTTCCTGTTTCTTATGTAAATTGTGAAACTGAGTTACGTAAGGATATAATGGGACAGGTGATCAAAAGCTTGACCAAAGAGAGAGCTTTTAAGAAGCATCTTAATAGAGAGAGGCATAGGACAGAACTCTAAAGCTTAAACCCAGGCATCTGAAATGTGGCAGCAAATTGTGAAGCCATGGAAAATTGAGATTAACAAGAGACGAGGTCATACTGAGTTATTGTGACTGTTTGATTAAAATTTTACTCTCCACCTGTCTTATTTTCCACAACATCATGACTGGAGCCAGACTGATTTTTCATTTTCCTTAAGGCTGCAGCTCAGCTAGGTTACACACATTAGAATAGTTCATATCCATAGGCACAAGTAGAAATTCTCACCTGTTATAGGGGTGGCTAAGAACGTTTGACAGTTGCTAGTTGTGTTTGGATGATTTTCGGTATGTCATGCTTTTTTCTCACCCTTCTCATTCATGTGGAGACAAAATTTTCCACAAGTGGGCTGATTCTCTGAACTGACCCTGAAATCTTTAGTCTTGTTTTTTGGAGTTAGTGTTGCATTGGTCTTAAGCATTAATATTGAACAGCAGCAACTTAGTTACTAAAGACCATGAAATATCCATAATGTCATCTTATTGCCTCAAAACAGAAAAAAAAAAGCATGTTAGACCAATGTACAGGCTAAAAGCCACTTATCCAGATTTATTTATAGGTTAAAGAGTATAAAATTGCACGTGCTCAAATGATGTAAGCAGATTGGTGAGAAGCACTGAGCATAATTCTTACAGTCTTGTTTGTAAACTGTCCAGCTAATTGAGATAACACAATGCAGACTAATGCCAACCATGTAGGTTCAATTCCTGCACTTGGTTTGGTTACCTAAGGGACTCTTTCTTAATCTGTCCTCTTGCCTGAGGTATGGCGACCCTCAGGTTAAACCACCACCAGTCAACTCTTTTTCTCTGAGAGAGCAGCCCTGTGGTCTGGTATGGCAACTTTACCTTTTTACTCTGCATAACTCTTTTCCATCAGAGGATAAGCTTTGAATTGTAGCCATTTCTCTCTCCCCATAGTAATTCTTCTCACACCCATACACATAGTTTATTGAGAAAGAGGGAGCTGAACTTTGACACACATCTCCTGATATCCTTAAGGTGCACAAACCAAGTGACATCTTTCTTTTTGTGAGAAAGAAACAGGAAACACACCACTTCTAATACTTTCACAGTCTTTGTTAAAGTATTATGTGATGCTGTTGACAGAATTCCTGTTCCACAAGTATCTCGGTAATTAGAAGACCCTGAGGCCTTCCATGTCATGTGTGTCTTTTGTACTTTAAATTATTTATTGGTTGGTATTCCTTGATATTTCTCCACTTCATTTCTGATCACAATGAGAAATTAGAAATGTCAAACTGCATTCATTAACGTTTTGAATAAATTCTATTAGTTGCTTCAGATTTTTCAGCAGATTAATAGTATTTGATTTGTTGTCTGACTTGCATTTGAAACATGCTGCTTTATAAGCATCGTGAAAACAGCAATTTCTATTTCTGTCATACAAAGCTTGTGGTGTATTTTTGGTGTGTTTTTAAGTTTTGTGGTGTGTTTTTTAGTTTTCAAATACACCTACTGTACAAACCTTTGCTTTACTACAAACTTGTGATTTTTTTTTGACAGTTTTAATGCTTACGTGTAAATGGTTTCCATCAGTTCTGATGGTTTTGATTATGGTGACCACTGAGGTTGCACATGCTACATGCTACATGCCCTTCCCGCTGGAGAGCCTAGAACAATGGGTCACAGTCTGGGTTTAAAGGTTTGGCCATTTAAACTTTAAACTCAAAACCCCAATTACTAAGGGAATTCAAGGGTATTGCGATAGGGTGAGAACCTGGAGTCACGTCAGTAAGTCAGCTATGATCTTTTTGGTTTCAAGAGGTTATTTGACATAATCCTACTTTTTTAACATTCTTATGATGTGAATGCCAAATAACTTCATCTTCATTGTCCACTCTTATTTTCTCTGAGATGACGGTGGTGAACTTACGTGAATCACTTGGGCCCTTGGACTGAATGAGCTGCCATTGTGGTGTTTTGTACACAATCCTGGGAACAATGATAAATGTTTAGATTATGGTTCAGAAATGTGAATTGCAGGGCAGTGTGGAGGTGATGATGTTCTTGTTAATTTGTCACCCTTGTTCTTTGTTGCTGTTGGAGGTCAGGAACGTCAAGAGATCACACGGTCTACTTCTATATTTGATGTTCTTCCCTGTGGTTTTTGAGTGAGTGTTTTGTACTCCGAATTTGAGGTGCCAAATGCCTAGTGTTCTTGTCTCGATTGGTAATTCATAGCATTTGAACCTAACAGTTTTTAAACTCATGATCAGGCTTTACAGAATCATTGAGTTTAGCTTAGCAGGTCAAGTGTGAAAATTGTGAAGTGCAAGGAGATTAGTGAACTGCAAATCAATGTCATTGCATTTGAGTTTGGAAAATCTAGTGTTGTACCATGTACTGACGAATTCAGCTCAATGTCTTGCAGTATGTCACTTGGCTGGTCCAGTGACAGATGTTTCTGAAAATCAACGTAGAATTATAGCCATAAGCTGCACTGACACCAGATTCATACAGCATTATACAGGATATTAATATTAGTAACAATCATTTTATTATTGAATGTGTGAGGGAGGGAGGGAGGCAAGATCAGTAATGGTTTTAAAGGCATGTAAGTAAGGGATAACTTTACCAGGGATGAAAACGGTATTTAGTGACAATTTTGAAATTATATACGGTCACTTTAGATTTGCTAAGGAAATTATATATAAACTTGTTGTGCTGTAATTACATTTGCCTACCAGTAATAACATTTAAATGTCATACAAGGTTACATAGGCACTTCCATTCTAAGCAATGGCAAACAAAGTGCAAGCATAATGTTAAAACATTGAAATTTGTATTGGGGTTGTGGTGAAGTTGTTGCAGAATTTGAGGTTGACATAGACATTAGTGTTAAGACACCGCAGATGCTGGTAGCCCTGCATAAGCCTTTTTAGATTTGTGGTTGACCTGAAAATGGAACTCCTGATTTTACAAGATTCATGACACTAGGGAAAGAAAAAGGTAAACAGTAAATAAACAGTACTGTCTTTGCATCTCTGTGATCTGGGTTCAGAAGCAGCCCATAGTGGTGGAATGAATGATGTCTATAAATTTCATATAGTAAATTGTGTTTGGACGATGTTACTCTGTTTCTTGCTTAATTCAGTGGCATTGAGCAGACCGTAACTGCTAATTTTTGCAGTAATTCAGTGAGACCACAGTTAAGAACAGCATTACCTGATCGTTATCACATAGTTGTTTGGGAGCTTACTCAGCATAATTTGGTTGCAATATTTTCAGTATTATAGCAGTACTTCAAAAAACATCTTTGGCTGTAAATTGTTTTGCAAATCCCTATAAATGCGACATTTTCTTTCAAGTTTATCTGGAAGACTAGTACGGAAAATGGGAAAGGTTATATTTAGTTTAATAACAAAATGATCACTACTACCTTTCTTTGAGAAGTGTTCAGGATGAGTGATAATTGCTGCACGAGCAGCAGCCCACATTTCTTGAGTTAATTAAAATAACAGGCATTGTGTGATTAGGTTTATGGATATGGGGAACATTACTATACCTGGTCCAAGAATGTTCCATATTAACATATGTTCATAGGACAAAGTTGTTCCATTGCTTGCCCCTGCCATGCTCACCTTGATGAGCATAAAAACTATTCCACTGCCCAAGTAGTTGAGTTACACAAGTGGCGCTGTTTTTGTTAGCCTCGGTGATAGGGTCAAGAAAAGTCAACCAGCTTCTAATTGTATTTGTTTAGGGTGGCGTGTGAACTATTATCATGAGGTATGTGCATGTGTGGAAAAAATAATTTACACTGCACTACAGCAACCATTGTACTTGTACCTTGCTGCATGTTGTGTCTGCAGGTTGCCTACAAAATAAATTTTGTATGTTCTAGTAAAGTGCAGGGAGCAATCTTGGTTTGCTGAATGTATCCTGTGCATAGATGACTCTATTTGTCTGTCTCGGGTACTAGTGTTAACTTCAACTCTGACATTCTGGTACCAGTAATTGCCACAATAATGAGTTTGAAAAGTGGTAAATGCACTGTACTATTCCAAGGAGAATTCAAACAGTGATGATAAATGTTTTGATGATGATTGAGAGTATTCTAAACCACAGCTTGATTTTCTAGTCTGTGCTGAGCCAACCGTGGTAACTATTATTGGTCTACACACTTTTCGGGCAATGGAAAGGACAAATGAGCAAATTGACTATTAACTTGTCTCAACCAGTAGCATCCTCATGTCGAGTCAGAAATTGGTGCGTGCAAATCCCACACTGAAACTGAAACACATTATCTAGGTGACCTGTCCATGTGTACTTACTTTATCGATGTGCTGCAGTGGTTAAAATGGTGCCTTTCAGATGACTGATTAAATTGGGGTCTATCTGCTTGATCAGGTGATTGTGGAAAATTCCATGGGACTATCTGAAGAGCTGCAGGATATCTTCCTTCATGTCCTGGTCAAATGTTGCTGCATTGAAGAAAGTAGCTTAATATTTAATTTTCACATCGTATCTGTTTGTTGGACCTTGCTGTGCACAAATTAGCTTGATTGGTTTGGCCTGGGATTGTCACCCTATTTAAAAGAGGGAAGGATAATTTGAGCAAAATAAATAGATCGTACTCCTTGCTGTCTCTTGGGATGTGTGCTGTTGTTGGTGATTTGCATCTGCTGTTCATCTGTTCTGAGTCTACAGGTAGGATTACAGTCTAATTTGAACAAAGAATTGTCAGTTGCAATGGGTCATCATTCATTGCTGCATGTTCCTTCCTGTTGTGGCATGTTTCTGTGGCAATCTGAAGATACAGCTCTTCAGATTTCCATGTCCTATTGTAGAGATTTTGGTGCCAAGTACTTCAGCCATGAGCAGACTGCCCCCAGATGTTGAATTGAAGTCATTCTGGCATGCAATGATGTCTTGCTTGCATGAATCTTTGTATTTTTGTTTTAGCTTCCCAATGGGCCTGCTGAGATCATCACGCTCTCTATACTGTACATTTTTTTGGTGAACGAGTATATTTCATTCTAATGATGTGGTTTGCCAGCATCACTTGAGCAATACCATGGTATTTCGAGTTAGAAAGCTGTAGTGCTCCTACGTTGGGGTGTAATGCAACCAATGAATCCCGAGGCCTTTCTGAAACCACACATTTGAAATGATTGAATCTGCATTCCTGATACTGATATGTTGTCCAAGTTTCAACACCAGACAGGAGTCTACTTAGTATGAGGGGATTATAGATTCTTAGTCACAGGGCAGTTGGGTGTTTGAGAGTTTTTCAGGCTCTCACCTGAGTGTTGCGGCAGAACTATTGATGCCATCCTACTCTTCTCATCAAGATTCATTGTGGTTGACTGTTGACCGCTGAGCTGCTTTGGACTGACCACCTTGAGTCTGTCACTATCTGCTGCACATATTTTTCTAATCAACGCTTTGAGAGATGTTATCTTATGCTTCTGGAACAAGTGGACTTGAACCCGGGCCTCCTGGTTTAGATGTAGGATCACTAATTCATGGGCCCACTTGATCTTTTTTACTTTCATTCTAGATGTGCTTCAGTTGTTAAAGTGGTGTCTTTCAGATGAGTGATTAATTTGGGTCCCTCTGCTTAATCAGGTGGTTGTGAAATATTCCAGGGTGCCATGTGAAGAGCAGCAGGATGACATCCCTCATGTCACTTATAGGCTAACTGGGGCACCATGTCACATCAAACGTCACAATTTTAAATTGTACAAGACCAGATATAGATTAGGTGTCAGGAGGTAGTAGGAACTGCAGATGCTGGAGAATCCGAGAAAACAAGGTGCAGGGCTGGATGAACACAGCAGGCCAAGCAGCATCATAGGAGCAGAGAGGCTGACGTTTCGGGCCTAGACCCTTCATCAGAAAAGGAGGAGGGGAAGGGGGTTCTGAAATAAACAGGGAGAGAGTGGGGGGCGGATAGAAGATGGATAGAGGAGAGGATAGGTGGAGAGGAAACAAACAGGTCGAAGAGGCGGGGATGGAGCCAGTAAAGGTGAGTGTAGGTGGGGAGTTGGGGAGTGGATAGGTCAGTCCAGGGAGGACGGACAGGTCAAGGGGGCAGGATGAGGTTAGTCGGTAGGAGATGGGGGTGCGGCTTGAGGTGGGAGGAGGAGATAGGTGGGAGGAAGAACAGGTTAGGGAGGCGGGGACGAGCTGGACTGGTTTTGTGATGCGGTGGGGGGAGGGGAGATTTTGAAGCTTGTGAAATCCACATTGATACCATTGGGCTGCAGGGTTCCCAAGCGGAATATGAGTTGCTGTTCCTGCAACCTTCGGGTGGCATCGTTGTGGCACTGCAGGAGGCCCAGGATGGACATGTCGTCTGAGGAATGGGAGGGGGAGTTGAAATGGTTCGTGACTGGGAGGTGCAGTTGTTTATTGCGAACCGAGCGTAGGTGTTCTGCAAATCTCCTACCGACTAACCTCATCCCGCCCCCTTGACCTGGCCGTTTTCCCTGGACTGACCTATCCCCTCCCTAACTCCCCACCTACACTCACCTTTACTGGCTCCATCCCCGCCACTTCGACCTGTTTGTTTCCTCTCCACCTATCCTCTCCTCTATCCATCTTCTATCCGCCTCCCACTCTCTCCCTATTTATTTCAGAACCCCCCTTCCCTTCCCCCTTTTCTGATGAAGGGTTTAGGCCCGAAACGTCAACCTTTCTGCTCCTATGATGCTGCTTGGCCTGCTGTGTTCATCCAGCCCTGCACCTTGTTGTCTAGGTGTCAGGAGGTGGTCCTTTTCTTCTAATGGGTAACTCGAACAGCTTGTTGTTTTGTGTGATAGACAGCAGTTCTCTGAATTCCAGGAAGTGAGACCTAGGGTAAAAACCACCTGTTTTTTAGAACAAAGTCAGCATGGTAGGGCAATTATCAGGACCAGTGTGACTTCTTGTTTTGAGCACCTAGTTGAGACAAAGAGGAATTTCCCTCTGTCTTTTCTTTTAAAATTGGCAACACAGCCGACGCCGACGCAACTCCGCCCACAGCCGACGCCGATGTCGCTCCGCCCACAGTCTCCACAGCCAGCAGCTCCAGAGGGTCAATAGCACCCAGCCCTGCCGAGTCTTCACCATCCCCCCAGACCTACCCCTTACTGAGGACGAACGGTCAGTCCTCCGCAAAGGGCTCACCTTTGTCCCCCTCCACCCACACATCAACGAATACCGGTCACGCTTGGACATGGAGCAGTTTTTCCGCCGCCTCCGCCTCCACGCTTACTTCTTCAACCGTGAACCTAACCCTCCCTCTACTGACCCCTTCTCCCGCCTCCAACACACACCCTCCTCCTGGACACCACCCCAAGGCCTCCTACCCTCCCTCGACCTCTTCATCTCCAACTGCCGTCGAGACGTCAATCGCCTCAACCTCTCCATCCCTCTCACCCACTTCAACCTCTCCCCCGCAGAACGTGTAGCCCTCCGCTCCAATCCCAACCTCACCATAAAACCCGCGGACTAGGGAGGCGCAGTTGTAGTATGGCGCACTGACCTCTACATTGCTGAGGCCAG
>NC_063358.1:18383633-18385210 GCF_021869965.1 Rhincodon typus | reverse complement strand
GCACTGACCTCTACATCACCGAGGCCAGACGTCAACTCTCCGACACCACCTCCTACCGCCCCCTTGATCATGACCCCACCCCTGAGCACTAAACCATCATCTCCCAAACCATCCACAACCTCATCACCTCAGGTGACCTCCCATCCACGGCCTCCAACCTCATCGTTCCCCAACCCCGCACTGCCCGCTTCTATCTCCTTCCCAAAATCCACAAACCTGAATGCCCTGGTCGACCCATTGTCTCCGCCTGCTCCTGCCCCACCGAACTGATCTCCAACTATCTGGACTCCATTTTCTCCCCCTTGGTCCAGGAACTCCCTAACTACGTCTGCGACACCACCCACGCCCTCCACCTCCTCCAGAACTTCCAATTCCCTGGTCCCCAACACCTCATCTTTACCATGGACGTCCAGTCCCTCTACACCTGCATTCCCCATGCAGATGGCCTAAAGGCCCTCCGCTTCTTCCTGTCCCGCAGGCCCGACCAGTCCCCCTCCACTGACACCCTCATCTGATTAGCCGAACTTGTCCTCACCCTCAACAACTTCTCTTTCAATTCCTCCCACTTCCTACAGACAAAGGGGGTGGCCATGGGTACCCGCATGGGCCCAAGCTATGCCTGCTTCTTTGTAGGTTACGTGGAACAATCCCTCTTCCGTACCTACAGCGGCCCTAAACCCCACCTCTTCCTCCGTTACATCAATGACTGTATCGGCGGCGCCTCGTGCTCCCACGAGGAGCTCGAACAGTTCATCCACTTCACCAACACCTTCCACCCCAACCTTAAGTTTACCTGGACCATCTCTAATACCTCTTTCCCCTTCCTGGACCCCTCTGTCTCCATATCGGGCAACCACCTCGAAACCGATATTCATTTCAAGCCCACCGACTCCCACAGCTACCTAGAATACTCCTCCTCCCACCCACCTTCCTGCAAAAATGCTATCCCCTATTCCCAATTCCTTCGCCTCCGCCGCATCTGCTCCCAGGATGAGGCATTCCACTCCCGTACATCTGTTGTCCTCGTTTTTCAAGGACCGTAACTTCCCCCCCCCTCGGTGGTCGAGAACGCCCTCAACCGTGTCTCCCACATCTCCCGCAACTCATCCCTCACACCCTGTCCACGCAATAAGAACCAAAAAAGAATCCCCCTTGTCCTCCCGTACCACCCCACCAACCTCCGGATCCAACGCATCATCCTCCGACATTTCCGCCATCTGCAATCCGACCCCGCCACCAAAGACATCTTTCCCTCCCCACCCTTATCTGCTTTCCGGAGGGACCACTCTCTCCGTGACTCCCTTGTCCGCTCCACACTCCCCTCCAGCCCCACCACACCCGGCACTTTTCCCTGCAACCGCAGGAAGTGCTACACCTGCCCCCATACCTCCTCCCTCACCCCCATCCCAGGCCCCAAGAAGACTTTCCACATCAAGCAGATGTTCACCTGCACATCTGCCAATGTGGTATACTGCATCAGCTGTACCCGGTGTGGCTACCTCTACATCGGGGAAACCAAGCGGAGGCTCAGGGACCGCTTTGCAGAACACCTATGCTCGGTTCGCAATAAACAACTG
>NC_063358.1:18377283-18383533 GCF_021869965.1 Rhincodon typus | reverse complement strand
CTCCTGCAGTGCCACAACGATGCCACCCGAAGGTTGCAGGAACAGCAACTCATATTCCGCTTGGGAACCCTGCAGCCCAATGGTATCAATGTGGATTTCACAAGCTTCAAAATCTCCCCTCCCCCTACCGCATCCCAAAACCAGCCCAGCTCGTCCCCGCCTCCCTAACCTGTTCTTCCTCCCACCTATCCCCTCCTCCCACCTCAAGCCGCACCCCCATCTCCTACCGACTAACCTCATCCCGCCCCCTTGTCCTCCCTGGACTGACCTATCCCCTCCCTAACTCCCCACCTACACTCACCTTTACTGGCTCCATCCCCGCCTCTTCGACCTGTTTGTTTCCTCTCCACCTATCCTCTCCTCTATCCATCTTCTATCCGCCCCCCACTCTCTCCCTGTTTATTTCAGAACCCCCTTCCCCTCCTCCTTTTCTGATGAAGGGTCTAGGCCCGAAACGTCAGCCTTTCTGCTCCTATGTTGCTGCTTGGCCTGCTGTGTTTATCCAGCCCTGCACCTTGTTGTCTCATAAGTTTGTTATGGTCTGTTTTCTGTCTCCTAGGTGACCACATTGTCGAGGTGGAGGTTGCATCTGTTATACATAATGCAACAGTGTAGGATGTGTTGGGTGGGCCAGAGAAGTATTTACTTCTCTACCATTGTACATTACCTGCACTAATCCAGGTTTAATTTGCATGAGTAACAGTCTCCTTTTCTCATTCCTGTGCTTCCCTCCACTAGCCTACTCCCTCAGGTAATGATAAGCATCTCTTTGTTTGAGAGGAATAGGACATAGGAGAGAATAGATTGTTTGGGAATGCCACTTGCCGAGGAGTAGGGAACTAATGGGTGGAGGAGCAGATCACCAGTTTTCCGATTTACTGTTTGTAAAAGCTGAATCATTGAGTTGGGTACAATTAACTTGGTTGGGAACTGGAAAAAGGGCATCTATGTAGATGATGAGAGATCTGTGAAGGGTGTTTGTCAAAACAGGAAGTGTCCTGGCCCCTCAGCTCTGCATTACTTGTTTTTAAAAAAGGTGCCATGCCAACAATGAACAATAGGTCACAGCCTTATCTGCAGGAAAGTTAAATTCTGTGCAGTGAGCTGAACAAATAGAACGATGTGTGATGTTGAAATTTTTAAATTGGGTGGAAATCTGTTGGTGTTATATAGTTTGAGAAACCCAGGCGGATTAGAAAGAAGCTTCCATTCGTTTTTGTGGATGTCCAGGTGTGGATTAAAAGAGGAATTGGCTTCACCTAGCATGGCCAGATGTGAAATGAAACTTCACTTCACTTTATCTGTTGCCCTTTTTTATAGAGAGATATAGCACCTAAATAGACCATTAATGGCCAACTTTCCAATGCTAAAGTTAGAAAAATGAGTCCTGTCTCTCAAATCCCATGATCACTTTTTCTCTTGTCATATTCCCTCTTGCATTTACTGCATTGTATATTTGCATTTTCCTGTGGCCCCTCTGGATAACAATACTGACTGAGCTGCAAGCAGCCTGTGTTTGTTCAGTCAATCCCATTAAATCAGCTCAAAGCTCATTTTGCATAGAGACCCTACAGTCGGGAGGCACAAGAGACCCGTAGTTACAGCTCAGTTGATAAATACAGATTGGATTCCAATTCATGACCTGGCAGTAAAAGGATATGTGTTAAACAAGATCCCTTGTAGGAATATCATGTCATTGACTAAAATAAGTAGAAATTGATGTGTTTTGGTTGGCAAATGGGTGAAAGTGAGAAATTCTTTTTCGTCATATCGCTATGGATGTGAATTGCCACTATGTTCTTTGTGCTTTTGCAAACTGCTGCTAAATCAACCTTCATTGTGTAGATTTATCATCCTTTATAGACACAAGATACTGGATGTTTAAATACTGTTTGCCCTCTGCCCCAAAACTGGACATACAACCTTTGCTCATGCTACTCTTCCAGTTGGGTTTGTGCAATTGATTGGAAGTGCATAGAATTGGTGAGTTCAGGATCAGACCCAGCACAATGGCTTGTGTTTGAGTAGCCAGCCAATACTTTGTGAGTAGACTGAGGACCTGAAAAATGGTCATACAGGCTAGGAAAGGACATTGGCACTGTGGAGAAAACTGGAAGAAGAACAGATGTGACTTCTTGTCATATCCCCAACCCACCCAAAAAACAGCTGCCAGTTCTAAAAATCCTGTACTTCTTCAAGATGTCATGAAATTGTTATTTATGCATAACTAGTCACCATAAAGAGCAGTTGAATTTAGGCCAATGGGAAATGATGGAGATGCTTTTCTGGAAAGCAGAATTGATTCCTGGGATGAGGGAGCCATCCTATGACATTGAATAAAACCTACATCCTTCAGGTTAGAAGAATGAGAAATGAACAAGTTGATACATGGGTAATTCTTTGAGGGTAGGTGCTAAGAGGCTGTGCCCCCTACATAGGACAAAAAGTCAGTCTCAGGATAAAGGCTGGCCGTTTAGGATTGAGATGATGAGACACTTCTTCATGCATGTCATTGTGGACCTTAGAAACACTCTACCTCAGAGAGGTTTAGATGTTCAGTTTATTCAAGATTATGATTTGACAGAACGTTGGACACAAAAGAAATTAGGGGATATGGGGATGGGGCAGAAAGTGGTCCTTTAACTTAGAATAGAAGAAAACTCCAACTCCACTATAATAAGTTGTATATTTATCTCAAAATAAACACCATCTCTTTGAAGGAGAAAATCCAGCTAATCTCACTCACCCAACCCTTTACATAGTGCTGTAGTTTATTCTATTTTATGTATTCATCCAACTATATTCTTTCCATGTATAAATATATATATTATCTATATCTTTTGTTGACAAGAAATCAGTGTTTATGGTCAAATTTAAAGCCTCAAGAAAGATCGGAAAATAAATAAAGGGAAGTTTTGCTGCAGCTATACAAGGTGCTGGTGAGACCACATCTGGAGTACCAAGAGTAGTTTTGGTCCTGTTATTTAAGGAAAAATATTATTTCATTGGAGGCAGTTTGGAGAAGGTTACTTATGATGATCACATATGGAGGGATAATCCGGTGTCCGAAGGCTAAAAAGGTTAGGACTCATCAGAATTAAGAAGAATAGGAGGTGATGTTATTAAAATGTATATGATTCTTAAGGGCTTGACAAGGTAAATGCTGACAGGATGTTTCCCATCATAGGAGAGTCTAGGACCAGTGGGCATAGACTCAGAATAAAGGGGTGCTGATTTAAGACTGAGATAAGGAAGAATTTTTTTTTGCTAAGCCTTTGAAACTCCTTGCCATATGCTGTGGGAGCAGAATCCCCGTGTATATTTAAGGCTGAAGGAGATTCTTGATCAACAGTGGAATCAAGGGTTATGTCGAAAAGGGCAGGAAAGTAGATGTGAGGAGTGTTGAGTCAACCATGTTTCTATTGGATGATGGAACAGGCTCAAGGAGCAAATGGCCTAATCCTGTTTCTGCTTCTTATGGTCTTATGCTGTTGCCATAAAACAATAATTAAAATCATCGATTCAAACTACAAGCAATGGTTGATTGACTGTTTTCAGAGGCTAATGCAGGGCCTTGTGACCAGAGTGGTGGCAGGAGAGTGTACATCTTCATGTGAAGCTTAACTAGTTTAGCTGGCAAGTCAGTGAGCTGTACAGAGTTGGAACACCTTAGGATTGATTCCCAGCCTGATGGTGAAAGAAGGCTTGCATTTGTATAATGGTCCCATGGAGTGTACATCCAAAGATGTACTATTAGTCGTACGATCAGTGTTGTAAATGTGGAAATGCAGCCAATTTGTACACTGCAAACTCCCATAAGTCTCCCCCTCTGTGTTATGGTGATCAGGTTATCCATTTCTTTTGTACTATTGGCTAAGGGATAACTGGTTGCTAGGATACCTGGAATAACTCCTGTTTCTCTCCACTCCACCCCCACCAACCTTCAAAATAGTGTAGTGAGATCTTTCCATCTGAGAGGCTCCAGATTAACAGCCCTAATGCCTCCTTGCTGAGACGTTAGTGTTGGTTCCAGCATTTCTGCAAGATGGAAATGCACGTGATCCTGCTGGTTGATCCTAGCTGGAAGTGCTGTTGAGCAAACTTTTAATTTCTCCTGGCCCAGGAAAAGAAAATAGATCTGGGAGAGAGGTAGGGAAAAGAATAAAGTATGGGGGAGAAACGCAATATATAATTAAGTCTAACTAGGCCATTATTTCAATGAACATTTTTATTTGTATCTTGAAGGGAAGAGTCACAGCTTTAAGTATTAATCAAGAGCTTCCAGTACTGAATGGTGCTGGAGTACAAATATAGAAGCAATCTCTGAACCCTGCCTCTTCACAGATGCTGACCAAATTCACACTTGGAATTGCTTTTGAAAATCTGCTTGTTCTGAATATTCATGCATCACTTTCACCACATACTCAGAATTTACTTTCCTGTCCAAAAAAAAGATTAATTTATATCCAGTACCTTTGAGGAGAGAGTGTTGGTCATTCAAAGCAACCGGGATGATTTTGGTTTGATGTTTGGTGCAGTGTTAGTATTGCTTGAGCCTCTGCAAATGGGCAGTCAAACTAGCAACTGATCTGTTGATTTCTTGTTGAAAGGTGATCAGGCCCCAGCTGATAATGCTATATTTTTGCTTGAGTCTACTTGGATCAATTAACTAGTGTAGAACGTATTTCTTTTTCTCTGTTTGGTCAGGAGGTTACTTTATGTAGTGATATCACTACAAGAGTAGGCCATTCAACCCCTTGAACTTGCTCTGCAAATCTGTAGGATTATGGCTGATGTATGGCCTCACTTCATATGCCTGTCTTGTGCCTGTATCTCAAGGTGCCCTTGCTTAATCTAAAATTGTCTATCTTTGATTTAAATTTAACGGCTGAATTGACATTGACCACCATTTGAGGAAGAGGGTTCCAAACCTCCACTACTCTTTGCGTGTAGAAGTGCTTTCTAATATCACTTCTGAATGGCCTGGCCTTAATTCTTAGACTATGCCTCCGGTTCTACCACCAAATCTTGATAGACATTGACAATATTTAACTTGTGCCTTCTAAAATCTACCTACATCTGACCATTTTTAGTCTGAAATCAAAATTCATGTGCCACTGTTTTGCCCATTCACCTAATCTATCAATATCCCGCTGTAATTTTATGCTGTTATTGACACTGTCTACAATGCTGCACAATTTTGTCATCAACACATTTGGCAAGCTTAAGCTGGCTCAAAAATGAAAGCATAATACTGCAGATATTGTAAATCTGAAATAAAAACAAAGTGTTGGTAATATCCAGCAGATCTGGCAGCATTTATGGAGAGAGAAATAATGAACGTAGTTGATTATGACTCCATTTCAGACAGATGCTGTCAGACTTGTGTATTTTTAGTAATTTATTTTTATTTCTGACTCTGGCCTGAGTTGGTGCTTGTCATTCAGTAAATGCCACTCAACCTCCATCAGGGACTGACTGGAGCCCAAGCCAACTTTCCCACTTCGCATACCCAGAGGTATAGGGGCTAATGTTAAGGGCCAGCTGTTGCGATTTCTTGTTCAAAGCAAACCACAAATCTGTGTAGTGCAATTACATGCTCAGCGGGAATGGCATTTTGAAAGTTCAATATAGTTATCATTTCCAGCATGTGCACAGTGTCAGGACTGCCAGATTCCATTGTAGCCAGGCTTGTGAATAAGTGAAACATTTGCTTGTTAACTGCATACCAAATGCTCTGAACAGGAGTCACTTAAACCATCAGTAAAAAGCTGTTTCTCAACTCGTGGCTCAGGAATGATCTCAGGTGGTTGCTAGCTGACGTTTGACATATTCCTAGAGTTTTGTCAATGGCCTTCCACAGGCCTGCTCCCTGACTGAATTGAAATTACACAGAAAGAACAAGGCCTCTCTCTGTACAGGCTTAATAACTTATTTCAATTTGTATTGGTTGTCTTTCATGTTGATCTGAATCCCTGTATCTAGGAGTGGAATACTTCCCCTTGAACTGACATCACCAAAATTGTCTGGTTAGACCTTAAACCCTCAAGTTCCAGCCAGGGTGACGGGACAGCTGTTTAAGAAGGAATTCCTGGCAAGTTTCTTACCACTTTCGAAGCTCAGGACATTACATTTGGTGCCCTTGATAAGGTGAAATAATTTGGTTTGAGGATCAGAGCTGGGAGTTTCTGGCTGCTACAGTGGCTTAATATAAAGGCCCACTGGGTGGCCCTTGAATTGTTGCTTAATA
>NC_063358.1:18363447-18376783 GCF_021869965.1 Rhincodon typus | reverse complement strand
TGCTGTGTTCATCCAGCTCTACACCATGTAATCTCTGTTATTCCAGTATTCTTTGCTGTCTAAGGCCTGTGTCTGTCTGAATCCACCCATCACTACCCTCCAAACTCTACTGCCTCCCTCTGGCAACTCCTCAGTTAAGGGGTTGATCACAGCTATTCTTCCTGACAGGACCCACCAAGATAGTTTTTGTTTGCATTAGTGTCTAATCCTGTCAGATAAGTTTCCAATAATAAAAACCGAAAGAACTGCGGATGCTGTAAATCAGAAATTGCTGGAAGGGCTCAGCAGGTCTGGTGGCATCTGTGGAGAGAAATCAGAATTAACATTTCAGGTCGAGTGGCCCTTCCTCAGAACTCTGATTTCTCTCCACAGATGCTGACAGATCTGCTGAGCTTTTCCAACAATTTCTATTTTTGTTTCAAATTTCCGATAATTGTCAGCGAGGCTAACCATTCTAGGTGTATTGGTACTTACGGTTTGTAAATCCTACATTGGCTGCTGTCCCCACCAATGCTACCTTCTATTCCAAGAAGTGCTAAATTGCTGGTTGCAGGACATCAGTGAAGCATTTTTGAGGCTTCAAAGATTCAATAAACACATTTTACATAAAAACTCAAAAGGATAGTAACCTCTTCAGATATAATTTTGCCAGCAAAGGTAATGTAAATATTGCATTGCCAGTAACATAAGCTTGCATCAATACAGCGCCTTAAACATATCAAAATGGCCCAAGGTGCTTCACAGAAGCATAATCAGACAAATGTTGACACCAAGTTGCATAAAGAGGTATACGACAGGTGACCAAAAGCTTCATCCAAGCAGTAGATTTTAAGGACCATCTTAAAGAAGGAGAGAGAAGTATCAAGCTAAAAAACATTCAGGGAAAAAGTTTGAGAGTTTAGAGCCAAGGTATCTGAAGACACAGCCACCTCTGGAGGAGTGATGTCATTTGGTGGCACACAAGGAGACCAGAATTGGAGGAACAAAGGAAATCTTGGAGAGTTGTTGAACTGTAGGCGAATACAGAGATAGGGAGGAGTGAGGCCATATCAGTGATGTGCATTTTAAAATTGTGACATTGGCAGACCAGTCAGAGAGTTTAACTTGCTTACAGCTGAGGAGAAAATAGCAAGTAGAATGGGTGACCTATGTCAAATTAAGGCTCCACATTTAGTCCTGTAACAATAGATTACAGGAGCTGAGATTCTCCTATTTATACTCATTCACAAAAACTATAAACTGGCGACTTCTGTTAGTTTCAGTAGGAAATTCTGTGTAACAGTTTTGAAGCGACCCATGGTTATTTAAGCAGGGCCTTTTGGTAACAATAAATATTGTTTGCTGTGGAGCTTTGAAAAGACATTGTGCAAACCATTTGGATTTTTACTTGAGCTTCAGCATATCTTTGACTTTGTTAAACAAGATATACACTCTCAAAAGGAGAGATAAAGAGTTAAACCATTTATATTTAACACTTGTGTACTTCCAGAATTTTCTGCCTTCTACAGAAAGCTTTTAAAAAAAATCACAGCTTCTCTGTGAGCTGTCAGAAATTGATGTAGCTAAGTTTCTGGGTTCGTGAAGTGTCACCATAAATCATAACAGTTTCGACATTAACTTATTTTTCTTAATCTGTGTAACATCGGTTAAGCAGGCACTTACTACAATTATGTATTTTTGTTTGTTTGTTCGGGTGCTTCATATTTTGGATGTTTTTCATCAGCAAGCTTTGAGCCATGCCAAGGCATTACGTAACACCTGCTGAAATTCAGCTTCACATGCAGACTGTCTACAAAATGTGTTGTTTTAACAATGACACCAAGCTTCCTTGTTTAGATCTCAAATCACTTTCATGCACATGGGACCTGAACACATTTTTCAGAGTTTCACTTGCACTCAGGAGCCAGACTGTGCCTTAGTAACAACGTACAAACTCATGACAGATTGGTCAGGTTACCTATGATACAAAAGGTCATGGATTAAGATCTGCTTTGGAAACTCAAACACATAGTTCAGTTTGGCACTCCCAGTGAGAGAGCACTGTACTGTCTGAAGTACCACCTTTTGGAGATTCTTATTCAGGGTGTTCAGGTCAATCTTTATATCTTGACCAACAACATCATTAAAACTGACTGTCTGTTTATTATCCTATTGTTATTTGTCAAATCTTGCCATGAACCATATTACAACAGTGACTGCATTTAAAAAGTACTTCATTGGCTGTAAAGTGCTTTGGAATTTGAAAGATGATACAAGAATGCTAATTTTTATCTAACTATGCTCTTTAATTCATGGCATATGATATTTCTGAGAGATGCAAATAAGCACTATATGAATGTAAGGCTGCTGGGTTTTGTTCAGCATGAAAGCCAAATTCAAATTCCACAATTATCGATGGCTGGTCATGTTTGGCCCAGGAGGAGGCAGAATGCCAGTGCTCCAAAATCTTCCATTGGAGCATTGCATCTTGTTAATAATTTCTCTCCGAACTGCTTTGTTATTTGAAATGTGCGATGGCCAAGAAGTGGGAATTCACATGTGGAGTTAAAAAATCCCTTAACGATGCATGTCAGTACAGAGTGTTCTGCAATTTATGTGTTTAAAGGCTGTCAGCCAACGTTTATTCATCAAGTGTATTCGGCCTAAGGTACTTCACCTCACCCTATCAGCATATCCTTCACTCCTTTTCTCTCTCATGTAGTTCTCCAGCATCCTTTTTAATAAACCACTGCTATTTACCTTACCCATCCCCTCAGTCAGCAAGTTCCATTTTCTCTCCACCTAGTGGGTAAAGAGGTTTCTCCTGAATTCTTGTTCAGTGTCATTACTGACAACCTTGTATTTATGGCCTTTAGTTTTGGTTTCCTCAGTGGAAGCGGTTCCTCTTCATCAACTCCATAAAAACCTATTCATAGTTTTAAATGCCTCTCTGAGGTTACCTGCCAGTCTTCTTTTTCTAAAGAGAAAGTGACAGTTCCACGCGGTGTGGTTTGGGGACTAAAATATTGTAAAGATAGTGTCACAGAGTGGATTTATAGTGACTGCAGCAATAATATCTAAAAGCATCATTGAACTCTGTGGGGCCATGTATTGGAAGCCATGTGGGAAGTGTGGCAATAATTCATTAGAATTTGGTTAGCCTTTAACAAAAGTCAGCTCTGTTTTGAAAAAGTTGCATTTCTTTTATTTTGACGTACAAAGCAACAAGGGACAGTAAAAACCAATAGCAACTTAGATCACTCGTCAATAGATTAAAGGTCCAAGTGGATGGGATCCTAAGTGAATACCGCAGCCTGACATTTTATAGCAAAGGATTTGAATCAGTTAAGAGGGTTGAGATTGGATAGAAGAGAAAAAAGTAACAGTGGGTTGGTCATTTGACCTACTATCAACAGGTCTACCTCACTGTCAGCTGTCAAGAAAAGAAAAAGGAACTTGCATTTATATAGAACCTTGCACAATCCCAAGATGTTCCAAACTACTTTAAAGGAAATAACATACATTCTGAAATGTGGTCACAGTTTTATGTAGGAAATGCACAGCAAAGACCTGAGTAGCAACGCAATAGTGACCAGCACCCTTTATCTTTTTTGAATACTGGTTGTAGGGTGAGTATTTCCTGAGGACACCAGTCGCTCTTTTTTGCAATAGAGCCATGACAGGCTTCAGTTCAACATCTCACCCAAGACACAGCACCTCCAAGAGTGCAACATTGCACTCTGTCATGTCAGTCCGAATTCTGAGCTCACGTTTTCAGACTGGGAATTGAAGCCCTGATTTTCTAACTTCAAAAGGTGAGAATGTTAACAGCTGAAGCAAGGCTGACACCCTCAATATTAAAGCTGCATACTAGAACTGAAAACAGCTGACAGATTAGTGAACCGGAATTCACATACTTCACATAATTCACAAAGTGTGTGTGTCTGTGTGTGTCTGTGTGTGTGTGCGTGTGTGTCTGTGTGTGTGTGTGTGTGTGTATGTGCGCGCGTGTGTGCGTGTGTGCGTGTATGTGTATGTGTGTGTGCATATGTGTGTGTGTGTGTGAGTGTGTATGTATGTGTGTGTGTGTCTAAAGCACATTTCTAATGATGATGAGACTGTTCGGCAGATATGAGAGTTACAATTTTGGTCGCATCTGGCCTTCTTATATCTGTGAGTCTTGACCTATCACACGCACAACTGCCGATTTTGGAAGTCTCAGAAGCAAACAGTTTAGTTTTTGTGAAACATTCAAAAAGGGTACCATGCAAATTTAATGCCGAACCAACTCCCTAAGGTTCATAGAATGGATACAACATAGAAGGAGGCTATTTGGCCCTTTGCACCCATAGTAGCTCTCTGCAGGAGCAATTTAGTTAGTCCCACTCCTCCACTCTACCCCCCGCTTACGATCCAAAGGTTTTCCTTCAGGTGTTTATTCAATACCATTTTTAAAGTCATGATTGAACATGGGGAGGTGATGGCCTAGTGGTACTATCCAGAGACTCAGTTAATGTTCTGGGAATCTGGGTTCAAATCCCACCATGGCAGTTGGTGGAATTTGAATTCAATAAAATATCTGGAATTAAGAATCTAATGATGACAGTGAATCCATTGCCAATTGTTGGAAAAACCCATCTAGTTCACTAACATCCTTTAGGGAAGGAAACTGCCATTCTTACCTGGTCTGGCCTACATGTGACTCCAGACCCACAGCAATGTGGTTGACTCTTAACTGCCCTCTGGGCAATAAATGCTGCCCAGCCAGCAATGTCCTCATCCTATGAATGAATAAAGAATGAATCTGCTTCTATAACGTTTCAGGCAATACATTCTATATCAGTAACAAATCTGAATGTATAGCAAGTTCTGCCTCATGCTAAAAGATAAAGGCCTTGCATTTATATTCATAACCACCATCTCAAAGTGCTTTCCAGCCAAAAAAGTAGTTTTGAAGTGTGGTCACTGTTGTATTGAAGAAAAGATGACAGCTAATTTTGTGCAGCAAGCTCTCACAAACAGCAATGTGATAATGACTAGATAATTGATTTTTGCGATGTTGGGATTAAACATTAGCCAGGATGACAGGATTAAATCCCCATTTTGCAAACACAGGTTCTTTTACCTCAACCTGAAAAAAATAGATGGAGTCTCAATTAACCATCTCCTCTTAAGGATGGCACCTCCAACAGAATAGCACTACCTCTGTTTTGCACTGGAATGTCAGCCTTGATTTTTCTGCTCAAGCACTAGAGTGGGATTTGAATCTGGAATGTCATGTTCAGAGGCCATGGCTGACACATTTTGCCAGAACTTTTGCTAATTATCTAACTCTGTCCATTATTTATCAACCTTTCTGCCAAAGAGAACATGCTTTATTTATCTATTCCACCTATTGATATTGAACAACTTTATCAAATCTCTTGACAAAGCTTTACGCTACAGTGAAATCTTGCTGTTTCCATGTTCTTCATGTCCCACCTCATTCTTCACTAAATGAACATAAACCAAAGCTTAGAAATTGGTTTGTGTTGTCCCTTTTGTACAGGCACTAAGTGGCCATCTAAATTCCTAGACTCGCAGTTGTACATTTCAGGATGGATGTGTGCCACCTGCCATATTGGGTCAAAGCAAGCATGTTGTCCTTCACCAACATCTGAAGCAGATATTTGGCTCTTTTGATATACAAATGTGGGACCCAATTCCCGCTTGTGGACCAGTCTCCAAGCTTGCTTTGCTCTGAAGTAACAAGTGCCATTGCGAACTGGACTTGAGGAAATTAGCCTTAGGAATGGTCTACAAAACAAAAGAGGCAAATGGCCAAATCAAAGCACAGTTTATTTTTTCAACCAGCAACTCCCCTTCCCCACTCTTGACTCTAATGAAACTGTCACTGGTCTTATGTTTAACTGAAATATGGATCCTATGACTAGTTGATGAGAACTGTACATTTCTTCATCCATTTCCAGAGATTTTTTAACCAACCTGTTCAAAATGTGCTATGACACTCTTCTGGTGAGGGCGGGACTTGAATACAGACCTTTCAGCCCAGAGGAAAGGACTCTACCACTATGTCACACAAATCCCTGACTTCATCTATTTTCATATTACTAATTATAAGCAACCTCATGCGTAGTGGGCCAATGGCATAAGAATTGGTTGATGAATCTATTGTTTGTTTAACACTTCTCATTATGAACTAATCACAGGGAATTGATGCACTACTGTTAAATCAGGGCTCCATCTTCCAAGGTGGGAATGAGCTTGTGATGGATAATGAATACAAAAAGAGACAGTGCTGCAAGAATGGTCTCCTCTCTCCAAACTCAGCTGGCGACCTTTCCAACAATACGGCAGGAAAGACAGCTGAAAGATACTAATAATGTTCCCATTATGCTGTTTAACCAGCTTGGAAGATACTGTATAGCTCTTACGGTAGCACAGTGGCTCAGTGGTTAGCACCGCTGCCTCACGGCACCAGGAACCCAGGTTCAATTTCACCCTCAGGTGACAGGCTGTATGGAGTTTGCACATTCCCCCTGTGTCTGTGCAGGTTTCTGCTGGGTGCTCCAGTTTCCTCCCACAGTCCAAAGATGTGCAGATTAGGTGGATTGGCCATGTTAATTTGCCCATAGTGTCCGTGGGTATGTAAGTTACGTGAGTTGGCCATGGGAATGCAGGGTTACAGGGAAAGTGTTGGGTCTGGGTAGGATGCTCTTCAGGGGTTTGGTTGAGCTGAATGGCCTATTTCCACACTATAGGGATTCTATGACAAAACTTTGAAGGGACAGTGCAGTGAAAAAACTGTACAACAATTACATTTTAAAAGGAACATTGAATATTACTTGCTCATTGTTAGAACTCTGTTCCCTGATTATCATCGATTGTCTGTTATTTCCAAATAGACTCAAACCGCAGGAGGCCAATCAGCCTATTAAACCTGAAAAGCCTCTTTGAAGGAGTTGTCCAATTATTTCTACCATCTCCTTCCCCCATCCCACCCACTCTATCACGAGAGCCCTGTCAATTTAAACATGTTATTTTACTGATATAAAAAAATTGTATGTTCCTTGCACAACCTGCTCAGTGATTCCTTTTAATTTTTATGATTGCCTACATTATTTATCCTGAAGCCAACAAATATAGCAGCTTTTTACTCTGTACAAGGCCACAAATATTTTCTGTTAGCACTGGGCCTCTGTCAGTACCAGTTGGGTTGGCCACATTTATATTTTGAATTGGTTATCCTTCTCTTGTTGGAATGTACCTAAAGTTTTCCATCGGCCTTTAACAGAGATTGGGAGCTCAGAGGTGTGTAGAGCTAGCCCTATCAACAGTCTATCCTTGTCCTCCTCACAAAGTTACCTGATTTCCTGTTATTTAGTGTGACCTATTTGACACACTCACGGGTGAGGTGAGAATGACTTCCCTTCATTCAAAGACAGCATTTGACTGTGGCATCCAAGAGTCGTAGCAAAATTCAAGTCAGGGAGAACGAGGGGAAATTAAGCCATGACTAGGGCAAAGGAAGATGCTATTGGTTATTTGGAAGCCAATCATCTCGGCCCCAAGACCTCACTGTGTGAGTTCCTAAATGTAGTGTTCTGAGTCCAAGCATATTTTACTGCATTATTATTAAGCTTCACAAAGTGTAAGATCTCGGACACAGGGATATTCATTGATGATTGCAGTGTTCGGTACCATATCCAACTTCTCAGATACTGAAACAACCCGTGTCTGCAAACAGAAACACCAAAACAGCTCGGGCTGATAAGTAACATTCACATCCCACAAGTGCCAGACAATGAACATTTTCGACATGGGGAATCTAACCATCTCCCTTTGACTTTCAACAACATTACCATTTCTGAACCACTACCCCTGCCCATCAACATCCCAAGGGTTACCATTGTCCAGAAACTGAACTGGATCAGATATATTAAATGTGACAGAAAGTCAGAGGCTGGTCATTCTGAGGCATGTACTTGCTCCTTCACTGTCACTGCATCAAAAGCTTATAATTCCCTCTCTAATAGCATTGTAAATGTACGTACACAGCATGAACTGGTAGCTGTTTAAGAAGGTATCTCATGACCAGCTTCTCAAGGGTAATTAGCGATGGGCAACATAGATGCCTTTGCCAGTGATGCCTTTCTCTCATGTACCTACAAAATAAATTTCACAAAGCACAATGAATTTGGTAAAATTTTCAAGAAAGACCAGTATGGGATACAGAAGACATTAATAAACTCGCAGATTGGTATGCAATTAACAAATTGATTTCATTGCTGATAAGGGTATATTGTTAAAAGAAAAATAAGAACTAACCTACTACTTGGATAATAAAGCTAAATGGAGCAGGGGAGCATCATGATCAAAGGGTACAGATTGGCAAATCATTAAAAGTAGTAACATAAATTTACAAGACCAAAAAAAAACAAAACAATAAAGTTCATTTCTAGATAAATAATATTGAAAATCAGGAAAGTCATCATAAACCTGTATAGAAACCACTGTATTAAATCACTTGAATCTACAACTCTGGCTAAGAGGCAGCATTCAGTCATGGTAATAATGCTGAACATCACATTGGAGACGATCATTGTCTGGCATGTGTCTGACATGAATTTTACGTACCACTTATCAGCTTATTTATAATATTTATAAGGTGAGAGGAGAAAGATTTAAAAGGGACCTGGGGGGCAACTTTTTCACACAGAGGATGGTTCGTATATGGAATGAACTGCCAGAGAAAGTGGTAGATGCAGGTACATTTACAATGTTTAAAAGACACTTGGACAGGTACATGAATAGGATAGGTTTAGAGGGATATGAGTCAAATGAAAAGGAATGTACTAGTTTAGTTTGGGAAATCTGGTCAGCATGGACGATGTGGACCGAAGGGTCTGTTTCTGTGCTGTATGACTCTAGGTCAAGCAGGACATGAGTGCGTGCTGTCTTTCACATCTTTTAAAGAAATGTGCAATCAGAAAGGAAATAAAATCCTGCATGAGCTGTGAGCTGCTGAGACTGTATTTCCATTGACAAAGAAGTGCTATCCTAGCTTATTTAAATTCTTTGATAATTGTGCCTGTGTTGGACTTCTTGCCAAAGCAACTTCCTTCATGGAAAAAACTGTGGAGCAACTTGTACCATTATTGTTGAGTTCAAGAAAACGAGGTTCCATAATCTTGGAATGGTCAATATGCTGAATACCTGGACTGATTCATCTTAACTGGTCGTGCACTGTCGAAAAGGTAAGTTTTAAAAGATGAAGTTATCCCCTGATAAACCAAAGTCATTCTCTCTTTGCATTAACAATACATATGCCATTCAATGACTTGAATGAAATGATGTTAGTAACACAGGAAGGTGAGAATTTATTTACCGAATCATAGGGCAAATTTCTCATTGAGGTGACGCTATCTCTTACAGGGAGGGTCCATTAAATCTAATGTCAATTGGTGAGGTCACCAGTGGGCATTCACCTGGAATCAGGACCCTAGGGCTGGCCAATCAGAGGCTGGCAGCTATTGAGCTGGAAGCTCAATGAAAAAGGCTGTGACAGCTGCTGGATGTGCACCCAGGATTGGGGAAGATCAGGGAAGAGGGTAGGTGGGTTGTGAGTTAACTAAGAGGATGGCTCGGAAGTTGTGGACACTGGGGAGAAGGGAGAAGGTGAATTGAAAGCAAGAGCAAGAGGAGCGTTTCTCAGTGGACACTTCCCTGCCCTACGGCCAGTCCTTCGATCAGAGCTGATTGACATGATTTGACTAGTCAGGCATGCTGCGAGGCCCCGTTATAGCTGGGTTAATCCCGAAGGCAGCATGCTAAAGCCCTTAAACAACCGTCGGTCCAACTCCGCCATGCCAATCAAATTTCCCAAACTAAACAAGTTCCTTTTGCCTGCATTTGGCCTATATCCCTTTCCTATTCATGTACCTGTCCAAATGTCTCTTTACTGTCGCCAGGGACCAGATTTAATTTCAGCCTCAGGCCACTGTCTCCGTGGAGTTTTGCACATTCTCCCCATGTCTGTGTGGATTTCTTCTGAGTGCTCCAGTTTCCTCCCACAATTCCAAAATGTACAGGTTAGATGAATGGGTCATGTTCAATTATCCATAGTGTCCAAGGATGTGCAGGCTAGGAGCGTCAGCCATGGGAAATGCAGGGTTACAGGGATTGGGTGGGGGGTGTGGGTCTGGGTGGGATGCTGTTCGGAGGGTCAGTGTGGACTCGATGGGCCAAATGGTCTGCTTCCACCCCGTAGGGACTCTATGATATGAACCTCCGTCTGTGTGAAAAAGTTGCCCCTCAGGTCCCTTTTAAATCCTTCTCTTCTCACCTTGAAAATATGTCCCCTAGTTTTGATTACCACCCCTCCAGGGTAAAAAAAGAAATGACTAAGGCAAGACATCACTTGTGGGAGTGGAGGGCCTGTAAAAGTAACCAAACAGTTGTGTAGAGTATAATAGAACAAATCATGCCAGTTTATCAGAAAGACACGGTAATAATCTATATACTTGCTGGAAAGTCAGGTAGACAAAAGTAGCCTAGATCAGGAGTTCATTGAAGGTTTTCAGGATAATTTCTTAGAACAACATGTTCTGGACCCTACCACAATGCAGAGTATAGAAGATCTTGTATGGTGTAATGAGATATTGTTAATTAATGATCTCAGTGTGAAGGTGTCCCTAGATAGCAGAGTCCATTACATGATTGAATTTTACATGCGGTTCAAGAGAGAAAAGAGTGGACCGTACAATAGTATTTTAAACTTAAATAAGGGCAATTATGAGGGCAGGGAGCAATGTTAGCTGATGAGAACTGGTAAATTAGTTTAAGGGATAGGTCACTGTGATCCACTGGCAGACATTTAAGGGGATATATCAGGGTATACTGAATAGATAGATTACAATCATAAGGAAATATTCCAAGGGGTGGACTGAAAATTCGTGGTTAAGTGAAAAGTTTACAGATTGTATCGAACCTAAAATAAAGGCATGTAATTGTGCAAAGCCAGGTGACAGGATACAAGATTGAAACAACAATGGCTAATGATGCTCCAAGTAGAAGTGAAGGGCTCTGAGACCATCCTGATGGGGGTTGGATGTGTAGAGGGATTGCACATCCATGGTAAAGAGTCCCTTTAGCTTCCATTAGCCACCATTTCCGCCACCTCCAGCAGGATGCCACCACCAGACACATATTTCCTGCCCCTCCCTTGTTAACCTTCCACAGGGACCGTTCCCTTTGGGACACCTTGGTCCTCTCCTCCTTCACGCCCAACAGCAACGTCCCCTGCAATCACAAAAGGTGTAACACGTGCCCATTTAATTCCTCCCTCCTCAGTACCCAAGGCCCCAGACACATCATTCAGGTGAAGCAATGATTTTTCTGTACTTCACTCAATCTAGTCTACTGCATTCGCTGCTCACAATGTGATCTCCTTTCCATTTATATTGAGGAAATGAACCTATGTTCTGTCCGCAAAATACACCCTAAGCTTCCAGTTGCTTGCCGCTTCAACACACCACCTTGTTCCTTGGTCCAAATCTCTCTCTCAGGCTTGCTGCAGTGCTCCAGCAAAGCTCTGTGCAAGCTGAAAGAACAGCACCTCATTTTCCACTTGGGAACTCTACAGCCTTCTGGACTTAATATCGAGTTCAACAATTTTAGGGCTTGAGCAGTTTTCCCTATGCTTTAGTCATACACACACATCAGGTCCTGTCATCAGAGATAACAAGGTGTAGAGCTGGATGAACACAGCAGGCCAAGCAGCATTAGAGGAGCAGGAAGGCTGATGTTTTGGGCCTAGACCCTTCTTCAGAAGCTCCGTTTCTGAATGGCCGCCCCATCCATAACACATTGTCAGCTTCTAATAGTCCGCATTAGCAGCTATACATTCTCCTTGGCTGGTCTTTATCCGCTCCTTTGTCTGACCAACTGATTTCCTCTCTTTTGGGTTCTATCTCAACCTATAGTTTACTCCTCACCCCCCTCCACTGACCACATCTTATTCATAAAAACCATCCTTTTCCTAAGTACCATCAGCTCTGAAGAACAGTCACTGGACCCAAAACATTAACTTTGATTTCTCTCCACAGATGCTGCCAGTCCTGCTGAGATTTTCCAGCAATTTCTGTTTTTGTTTCAGATTTCCAGCATCTGCAGTTCTTTTGGTTTTATGATAGAAGATTGGTTACAATATAAGAAAAATCAAAGAATGACTAAAAACTTAATAAGGAGGGTACATTTAGACTAAGAAGAAAGCTAGGTAGAAATATAAGAACAGCCAGTAAGAGTTTCTATAGATATTTAAAAAGAAAAAGAGTTAAAATAGAATTTTACATTCAGTTTGAGGCAGTGAGGGGTCAGTCCAAAGCTATTTCTAAAATTTAAAAAAGGACAATGATGAGGGCAGGTAAACAGAGCTGGCTCAAGTGAATTGGAAAATTAGGTTAAAGAATAGGTCAGCAGAGGTGTGGTGCAATATATTTGAGGGATATTTCAGAATGTATGGAACCAATACATTCCATCAAGCATGAAAAGTTCTAAGGAACAGACTCCATCCTTGGTTAACCAGAAATTTTATCAATAGTATTAAACTAAAAGAGAAGGCATATCATTACATCAAGTCAGGTGGTGGATCAGGAGGTGGAACAAAATATAATCAATAAATCGGGAAATGGAAAGAAAGGAGGAACTCTGGGGAAATCACAATCACGAGAGAAGTGGTACTGAGTGCATTGTTGGAGCTGTGGGCTGACACCCTGTGGTCTTAAAAGAAACGAATGGTGAGATAGTTGATGCTTTGATTTTATTTTCCCAAAACTCCTTGATTTGGAGTTAGAATGGAAAATAGCAAATGTTTATGCAAAAAGGTAGGGAAACAGAAAGCAAGAAACTATATGCCATCTATCATAGGGAAAATGTTAGTATATATGATTAAAGAAGTTGTAATCATGCACTTGGACAAGTTCAAAATAATCAGGCAGAGTCAACGTGGTCTTACAAAAGAGAAAGGGAAATCTATTGGAGTTCTTTGAGCAAGTAACATGTGCTGTGGATGAGGGTGGGTATGCTGTATTTCGATGTTGAGAAGGCATTTGGTGAGATGTCACATCAAAGGTTACTGCAGTTAGAAGAAGCTCGGGTGTTGGGGGGGTGTCATATTAGCATGGATAGAAGATTGGCTGGCTGACTAAGCAGAAAGTAGGTGTAGAGATAACAAGGTGTAGAGCTGGATGGACACAGCAGGCCAAGCAGCATCACAGGAGCAGGAAGGCTGACGTTTTGGGCCTAGACCCGCCTGAAATGTCAGCCTTCCTGCTCCTGTGATGCTGCTTGGCCTGCT
>NC_063358.1:18321875-18362947 GCF_021869965.1 Rhincodon typus | reverse complement strand
TATTTTGAGCTATTATCCGAGATAGTGTGACTGAGTACTCGTGCAAGTATAAACTGAACAGAGTTGGCGTGAATTTGAGGGGTAGCTCATGTCTGAATAACCTGGTTAAATTTTTGTAGTTGTCACTAGCTTGGGAGATGAGTCTCTTTTTGCATATTGTCTTTATGGACAGCTGGAAAGTATCTGCTAAAGTTGCGAACTCCTGATTATTAAAAAGAAAACCAGTTTGGACACGACAGTGATTGGAAATCTGTTAGAAGGCAACAAACACAGTGGGGATCAAGGAGGTCAGCTCTGATTGGCATGTGACAAGTTATGTATCCCGATTATTTGATGGGACTGCAGGTTTTCACTGTATATGCCACTGATATGGATAAAGGATTAGAAGGTGAGAGTTGCAGAAACAAGCAGAATCTACACTTTGAAACGTTTTACCACACTAACCACTCGGAACTTCACAGGTGTGTTATGTCTGCAAGGAGTTGGGAAGATGACCAAATTCTTGATTCGAGGTATGTTCTAAGGAGCGTTCTAAAAGAAGAGAGCTTGCACGTTAAACTGTTAGAATTCCAGAACTTAGGTGGCTGAAAGCATAGCCACCAGTGAGGTAGCGATGAAATGAAGGATATGCCATAGACTAAAATTGGAGTATTTCAGAGATTTTTGATTGTTGGTCTGAAGTAAGATGAGGAGAAGCAAAGCTGTGGAAGGTTTTGATGACAACAGTGGGTAATTTAAAAATAGAGGTTGCTAGAAGATGATACTGTTGGGAGGCAAGGCAAGTTGTTGAAAGGAAGTCACAGATCAAGTGAGTGAGGAAACAACTGTGGCACCCTGATCTTACTGATCTTGCAATGCTGCCCATGTGTCGAGATCAGAAGTTAATAAAACTCCTGCAAAGAGCCTGAATTGGATTTTGTTTATGTAGGTGTTTATGTGGCATTGCACTGTGAACCTCAACAGTCTGTTTTGTGAGAGAGTTTTGTCTGAAGATAAGTTATATCCAGCCCAGTCCTTCCCTAAAGCTGGTAGAGAAGCATTGAAGGAGCAGAATCCTGGATGGAGAATTAAAATTCTGTTAAATAGTAATTGAGTGGGTTAGGGAGGGATATTGTTGCTGGTGAATGGGGAAAGATGGTTTGAAGTCAGTACTGGAAGGCCAAAAAGGAGAGCTTTGGAGTAAGTGAGTTCAGAGACAACCAAAATTCTAGCGGTAGCAGCCATTGAAAAAGTGGTGGTCTTGATGGACAGAATGCAAGATTTAACCCTTGCCTTAAGGTTGAACAAAATATTGAGCCCAGTTCAGCTTGTTGAGTAACTGGTGTACTGAAAGCAAAAGTAGCCGAGGACTCTGGTTTCTGGTGAAGAATGGAAATCAGGGTTTTGATTTTTCTCAAATGTTAAATTGGAGGGAGTCATAAATGTTCTGTGTGTCAATATCTGATTAGAAAGTCTACGGCATAGAAAGCAAAGATATGTGGAAGCTGACTGTTCGTTGGGTAGATACAGCTCCTCGGCAACAGTATATGTTTGAGGATTTGTGGAGATATGAGGATAGAACCCTTTGCAGCATATGAGCAACCTCTTCTGTCTTCCCAATCACTTCCAATGCTGTACTGAACACTCTCAGCAGTTTGAGAAAAGCTAGTTCGAATCTTTTTAGGAAATGGTACAAAAACACTTATTTCGATGGTGGGTTTGCCACCTGTCCATTTCATGTTCTCTGTGTGGTACATTCAGTTCCTTATAGGACAATCCATGCGGATAGAGAGTAAATGCTTCTACCTGTGGAGTAATCTAAAATTAAGAATCATAAACACAATGCAGTAACTAATAAATCCAGTAAAGCATTCAGGAACTTATTTATGCAGAGTATGATCTGAGTGTAGAACTCTCTACCACGTGGAGTGGTTGAGGTGAGTGGCATGAATGCTTTGATGGGATGGGAAATGATGGGAAAATGAAAGAGGGTTATGCCAAAGTAGGGTGGAAATCAAATGCTGGCTTTGAGAAGTCTTTGCTGTATATTCGATGGAACTCAATGTCACAGATGTTTTTGCAGAATGCAGCCTTAATTATGCAAGTTATAACTTATGGAGTCCTGATTAAAAGTATATGGTTTCTAAATATAGATCTAATGTTTTACTGATGGGGGAGATGTGGTATTTTATCAGTGGATCTTATTGGTCAATGGAACATTTTCTTCAATGATAGTGCAGATTGACTGGTTACCCTTTTTCCAAAAAAAAGGCAACCTGCTTGCACCTGTGCCTGTGACCAATGGACTGAAATGTACAATAAAGTGTCTTAAGGAGACTGTCAAGTGTAGCAGAAATGTGAACAAAGGACATCAACCTGATTAGTTAGTTGTTTCTGTCTCCACTGATGCTGAGTATTTATACCTTTTTCTGTTGACAATTCTATGCCTAATCTTTGCATGTTTTGAAATCCTTTGAGTTGCTAAATGAGAGACAATAGAAACTGAGCAGGATAATTATGGATGGGCAATAAACGCTGATCTAGACAGTAATGCTCATAACCCATGAAAGGGAAAAGAAAGTAGTGCTGCCAGCAATATAGTATTAGGTGCAGTTTTGGGTGAGCTTGAACTTGGATATTGTCCTGTGGTTCTTCTACATAATATTGCTTAATTTGGTCTCATTGTTGATTCAAATAGAAATAGTACTACAAAACTGCCATCTATGCATTGCTCAGTTTGAGCTGAAGTGCAATGTGATTATCTTTCAGTGAAAAACAACTGAAATGAAGGCAATAGATTATTTCAAGGCTAGTGATTAACACATTGAGAAAAACCTGCATTGCAGTTTTGTTTTAACTTTTCTGAAGTTACCCATCTTCATCCCTACATCCTGTGACTTATTGGCTGTTCAACTATTATGTTCACCTCAGCGACTGTCAATAGATGAAATGGGCTGCAATGGAGATAAGCAGACATTTGGTAGCTGTTGTCATGATTCTCAATAGTTTTAATCTCTCATCAAATTACCTTGCCTAATCCATAACTTCAATTGAAATGGCAAAAGTGGGATCTACTAAAGTAAGCCAAAGGCTGTGGTTCCTCAGTTATTTATGAGATTGGCAAATTTGGGATTGTACTCAATATAAAGAGGAGATTGAGGTGTTTAAAATCATGGAGTGGTTAGTTATAGTAACTATTAAACTTTTCCTGTTGTAGCATCACCAGTAACTAAATAATGGTGGTAACACTGATGAATGTAAAAGAAGCAGAGGTGGAATGTAAAAAAAATCTATTTGTGCGATGAATTAAGATCTGGAATGTGTAGTAATTGAAAAGATAGCGGAATCTGATTTCAGTAGTAATTTCCCAACGGGTATACACTTGGATAAAATTTACAGAGTTATAGGAAAATAATTGGGGACTGAGAGATGGTTTAGACAGCGCTTTAAGAGCTATCATAGGTACGATAGATTGAATCGCCACCTCTCCTGCATCAATCAATCAATACTGAATTGCATCATAATTCCCATGCATTATAAAAGTTTGGATCAGTATACATCACCCTTTGGTAAATTGCTGCTGTAGAACATTGAGCAAGAAAAGGGATTGAAGAAGAGACTTGGTGGAATTCGTGCCCAGCCATCTGCTGATGATGTCACTGGAATGGCATTTTATGATGCCACAGTAAGTGGTGTTTGCTGCAAAGCACTCACTTTGGCAAGAAACCCAAAATAGATAACTAAATAAAATCTAAATCCAATTTAACATCATGATGTCATTCCCGATACTTCAGAAGGAAAATAAAAGTCGAATAATGACTAAAATTTGAGTGGTTAGAATTGGCTGCAGTTCCTGAGTGCAAGTGCTGTGTAATGCAGTACTTTGAACTTAACCCATAACTTGTATTTATCAGGCGTAAACTACCCAGTGTGATAGGATTGTGTAACGGTGAACAATGTTTAACAGACCTGTCTGATAACAATTCTCTCTTTTATAGCACTGTTACGGAGACGTGTAGCTGGGGATGGAAAACCGTGTGGGTAAGTGTGAGACATCCTTTCCTGCTCTGCGTTTCTAAGTTGTAAGTTAAGGCTGCTGTAGCAGCTGTGATGTCCTATTTGAAACACACTGTGAAGTGGGTATGCATTGTGATGTACTAATCTGTTGAGAGAGAGGTTTAGAGAGGTACTTTAAGGGTGTTCAAGAGTTTTGTAGGAGAGACTGGGGAAAGGGACCATCACTTCATTTGATGATCAACTAGTGACAGGATATGGTAGGAGGAAGTCTATGAAATGAATATTCATAAACATGCTCTGCAAACATTGACTTTGAGGGGCTAAATAGATTTATTTGCATGCATTTATGTTAATCCACCATCTCCGTGTTAGCTGAGTTAATGTGATTATGTAACTTGGCTGTTTCATCCTATAAAATAAGCACAGTTTTTCTGAATATAGTTTGAATATGCTAATATGAAAATCTGCCCCAGCTGATTATTGATGTGAGTCACTGCCTTACAATTTCTCAAAGGCGTCTATAAAGTTGACGAGTTTTGTTGAAACAAGTATTTGATTATTGGCAAGTGAAGAAGCATAAATTGATATAGGGTGGCAAGGTTAAAAGAGCTAAAAGTAAGTTTGGTCTGGAATCTTTGTGTGATTCCTGCCTAATGAAATCAAATTAAATTGCATTGGCAATTGCTGGAATTCAACTGCAATTGAGTTGTTCTCACAAATATTTTGTGCTGTGTTATCTTGAAGCTTTTACACTACCTCTAAAGTCCATCTGACTAGGGCAACCTCTGCTCTCAAAGCTAACCATGCCCCTAGGCTGGAATAGTACGTTCCCACCAATTGCAGCCATCTTGAATTCTTCATTTTGCAGCCCAGTCATGTTGGTGTCAGCAGATATTCAGTCAGAATCATAGAGATGTACAGCACAGAAACAGACCGTTTGGTCCAACTCGTCCACAATGACTAGATATCCAAAATTAATCTAGTCCCATTTGCCAGCATTTGGCAAATATCCCTCTAAACCCTTCCTTTTCATACACCCATCCTTACATGAATCCAGTGTTTCACCACCTGTACCTGTTGTGACCAGCAGTCTGAAGTTGGGTATAACCTACTCTGCTGCCGATGCCAACTTAGGAACTGCTAAAGCTGGAGTCTGAGATAACCGGGTGTAGAGCTGGATGAACACAGCAGGCCGAGCAGCATCAGAGGAGCAGGAAAGCTGACGTTTCGGGTGTGGACCCTTCCTCAGAAATGGTCCAGACCCGAAACATCAACTTTGCTGCTCCTCTGGCCTACTCTGCTGCTGTAGTGTGTTGTTTGAGGACAGTAGTAACCAGCAGTCTGCTGAATCTTGTCAAAATGTACCAAGAACGCTAAATCAGTCAGTTGAAGGATGGCTCATACTTGGCAAGCCCACTCCTCTCTGCTGAAGAGGTCTCTGTTCCAGACATGAGTCCATTAAAATTGATTATGCTGTTAGTTGCACTCAATCATGATGTTGCATTCAGGTTTACACTCGCTGCTTCTAAGCAAACTCATTAGCATAACACTACTGCAGCGACATACCGTGCCCAATGCATTCCAGCTACGTTTTTATGGAACCTCTCACTGTTAAGGATGAGTTTCCAGGAAACAACCTACAGTTGAGCAATGTGGTGAAAGCCTGGGAAGAAAGGAACATTGTTGAATAATAGTCATTTGGAATGATGTTCAGTTCAGTACAGTTTATTGTAGTTCAGTTAGTATTTTAGTTTAGGTCTGGTTTATAGGTGATTAGATCCTTAGAATTCTTTAATGCGCAGTAAATTCTGATGAACGGTACATCTTTTTGACATCCACTAATCGTATTTGTAATTGTAGAGGATTGTCCCTTATGGAGATTTTAGATAGTTCATGCAGTGTTTAATGAAAAGTATGCTGTGATTCCAAGGCTGTTTGATTTCATTGATTGGGATCCATTTTTGGTGGCGGTGGGGGATTTCCACTCGTAGGTGGTTTACAATCTGGAGGCAATCTGAAGCGGAGACAGAGAGGCAGTTACAAACCTTCTGCAAAAAACTCTTTATTTGCTATTTTTGCTATTTTCTTTGTTTCATGCACAGGCTTGTATTCAGAACATTTTCACATACCTCTCCTTTTCTTTGGTGGCTGTAGGTAACCCAAACTCCTTAAATATATTTCCCCCCCTACCATGGCAGCTGGGATAGGTGCAACCCCTCAAGATCAGGCAGGCAAGGAAGAGCAACAGCATCAGCACATCTTTTACTCTCTGAGGACTGTTCACAAGTTGACACCTACATGTTTTTTACATTGTTGGCATACATAAACTTTTGCCAACACCAAAGAATGTTTGTGGCCAGAAAACTTGTGTCACTGTGTGAAATGTCTACGTACAATCTCGTGCATGTATATCTTTGCAGTTCCTGCAAGTATTGCAAAATCCACTTTGCAGCTCACCCAGTTTATATTGCACTGTTATTTTAAACTCAAAGCCATCCTTAATCAGATAAAAACATTTCCACACAGTGAAGTGAACAGCGCCGTTTAAATTTAGTTTTTCGTACTTGCACTAGCGCTTCCATGGCAGTTCAATACTGGCATTTTTAAATTGGGTTGTCTGAAGCAGTTTGTTTCAATTAAACTTTTCATATCTCAAGGTTCATACTAAGAGACAGTAGATGATGACTCGGTGGCAAGTTGGTGCACGTAAAATCTGATTTTGCACTGAAAGATATGTGGTGCTGTAAATGATTGATGTTGAATCAAATCAGAGGCCAATATGCCAGGAAATTTTCACGTAGAGGCAAGTACTGAGACTGGCCTAATCCACATTCCCTGTTCTCACCTGCAACTTTACCATATCCAAATTCAAAGCAATGCCAATAAGCATCTGCTTCTGTTTTATTTACTAAATGTGGCTGTCGTGGGCATGTGCCTCACCATTTGGTCAGTTACTTACAAAATGAAGCAATGGCTGTTCCAAAGTATGGTGAAATCCCAATGATCCGTGTTCTTTTATCTCTGCTTGATGTACCCCTCAGCTTGTGTTTCCTGAAGTAGTGATTATGCTGACTAGTGATAAGATTGCATCTAGTTTGTTTGGGGCGTTGGATCTTTCCTGCAGTGTAGTTAGATCTGAGTACAATTCAAAGACTCATGCTCCTACAGAATGGGAACTGAAAATAATTATCCTTATAAAAGAGAACCAGATGGTACCAGTTCCAGTTCATAAATGTTTCTATTTTTAATAATACTCTGTGGGAGCTTTTCGGTGATCGCTTTTAACTTGTTTACTGTTCTGACTGATCTCAGACTGACCATTTGGAATATTTTCCTTACATGTAAATTTGTTAATAGGTTGTTATTAAATTTTTCAGTGGCATTTATCATTCTACTTATGTAGACTATATACAACCACAGATTTGATGGAAGGAAACTTTTCTCTTATTCACAAGTTCCTGCTACTGTTGGATTGGTGGCAGTTGTTTATCCAATCAGAGGTTTAGTTCAGGGAAGAAAAGCTAATATTTAGGCAACTGTTCATAGAATCCCTACAGTGTGGAAACAGGCTCTTCGACCCCACAAGTCCACACCGACCCTCAGAGCACCCACCCAAACTGTTAATGACCAAAATGCAGTTTGATTACCAGATTATGAGGAGATCATAGGAAATAGAAGCAAAAGCAAGTTCTTTGATGTCAGGGTGGCTCTGGTTAGCACTGCTGCCTCCGTGCCAGGCACCTGGGTTTGATTCCACCCTTAGGTGACTGTCTGTGTGGAGTTTGAGATCCTGAGAGTGCAAGTTATTTTATTCAGTAAGTTATGAGGAACCATAAGGATTTGCGCCCTTTGTATTCTCCATTTTGCTGCATGGTGCAACAGTGTCTGATTGTCTTCAGAGGAAACATCCGAGTTATTTGCTCTTTGTGGATGAGTCAACAGAGCAACTGTTAGCTGGCTCTTTGACTTTAAAGGAGATCATACCTGATTCTCTTCTCAGCTAATGTTTACCTTTCCTTTCCGGTGGAACTCAATGGAGAATGACCTGAAATATGATCATTTTGAGCCTTTTCAAAGTCAGGCTACAGAACTCAATTACGACATGTGATTTAAAAACTTCCTCAGCCTTAAATAATATTTCCTTGAATGCATTAAACCTGCTGTCTCCAGCCATACCTTTACCACCTCCTGAATCCCTTCACTTTTCACTGTTTTAAACCACTGAGGCTCCCACATTTATAAGAAGCACTACCAAATTGTAAAATTGTTTTCAGATAGAGCAAAGGCCTGTGACACTGCATTAGCTCCTAACACAACAGCTGCAGCCTGAAGTAAAGCTGGCATTTGGCAACAAGAGCTGATAAAAACGTGAGCTTTCCAGATGCCCATTTCAACAATGCTGGCAAGTGTATTTTTGGCTTGTAGCTGAATGCGTTGCTAGGAGCTACTGCCACCATTAGAGTGATAACAATGAACGAACTTGCATTTTAACAAGATCTTTCATGACATACCAAACAGTTTCATAATGTATGTTTTATTAATTATTGCTGTTGTTTTGTGACAGTCATAAAAGACTTAAATTTTAAAAAATTGTGCTGGAGAAACTCAGCAGGTCTGGTATCATCTGTGGAGAGAGAAAGAATTAACATTTATTGATGACACTTCATCAACACTCTTCTGAAGAAGAGTCATTGGACTCAAAACGTTAGTTTCTGTCTCGGATAGTGCCAGACCTCCTGACTTTCTTCAGTGTTTTGTTTTTATTTCAAATCTTCAGCATCCACTGTATTTTCAAAAGACTTGCTTCTGTATAGTGACTTTAGTACATCCCAGAGCACTCTACCACCAATGCATTTTTGAAGGGTAGCTACATTGTAATGTTAGAAACAAGACAGCCAATTTAAATACAGCAAACTCCCCAAAACTGCAATGTGGTAAATTACCAGACAATCTATTTTAACAATGTGGTTGAAGGATAAATATTTGCCAGAGCAACTGAACACTTCCCTGCTCTGCTGCTTCAAAAGAAAGATGGTTTGGGCTCTTTTAAATACTCCGAAAAGAACTCACAAGGCCTCAGTGCAACTTCTAATTTGAAATTAAATACTTTGGAAGTGTATTTGTATTATCAATAACCATAGGTGAGGTGCTGGAAGACTGAAGGTTGGCTAATGTGGTACCATTATTTAAGAAGGATCGTAAGGAAAAGCTAGGGAACTTTAGACCAGCGAGCTTGATGGTGGTGGATGAGTTGTTGGAGGGGATTCTGAGGGACTGGATTACATGTATTTGGAAAGGCAAGGACTGGTTAGGGATAGTTAACTGGCTTTGTGGGTGGCAAATTGTGTCTCACTAACTTGATTGAATTTTTGAAGTGCCAAGATTGAAGGCAGAGTGGTAGATGTTTATTTCTGCTTTAGCAAGGCATTCAACAATGTTCTGCATGGTAGACTGGTTAGCAAGGTTAGATCACATGAAGTCCAGGAAAAGCCAACTAATTGGATGCAAAATTGGCTTGAAGGCAGGAGACAGGCTAATGGTTGAAGGTTGTTGTTCAGAATGGAGTTCTATGACCAGTGGCGTGCCACAAGGATCGGTGCTGAGTCTGCTGCTTTTCATCATTTTATATGAATGATTTGGATGTGTATAAAGGAGGTATGGTTAGTAAGTTTGCAGATGACACCAAAATTTGTAGTGTAGCGAACAGTGAAGGTGGTTATCTCAGTACAACAGGACCGTGATCAGATGGACCGATGAGCTAAGGAGTGGTAGATGGATTTTAATTTAGATAAATGTGAGGTGTTGCATTTCGGCAAGGCAAACCAGGGCAGGCCTTACACAGGAAGTGTTGCTGAACAAAGAGAACTGTTGCATTGTTCCTTAAATGGAGTTGCAGGTAAGCAGGGTGGTGAAAAGGCAATTGGTACACTTGCCTTTACTGGTCATGACATTGATTATAGGTGTTGGGATGTCATGCTGTGACTGTACAGGACATTGTTGAGGCCACTTTTAGAATACTGCATTAAATTCTGGTCTCCCTGCCATAGGAAGGACATTAAACTTTAAAGGGTTTAGAAAAGATTTACCAGGGTGTTGCTAGGGTTGGAGGGTTTGAGATATAGGGAGAGGCTGAATAAGACTGGAATATTTTTCCCTGGAACGTTGGAGGCTGAGGGGTTACCTTATAGAGGTTTATAGAGTAATGAGGGACATGGATAGGGTGAACAGCCAAAGTCTTTTTCTCAGGGTAGGGGAGTCCAAAGCTGGAGGGCATAGGTTTATGGTGAAAGAGGAATGTTTTAAAAGGACCTGAGAAACAACTGTTTTCACACAGAGTGGAACATGTATGAAACGAGGTGTCAGAGGAGGTGGTGGAGACTGATATGATTACAACATTTAAAAGGCACCTGGATGGGTATATGAATAAGAAGTGTTTAGTTGGGTATGAGCCAAATTCAGGCAAATGGTTCTCGATCAATTTATGATATCTGGTCAGCGTGGATGAGTTGGTCTGAAGGTCTGTTTTTATGCTCTATGACTCTACAACTCAATGAAGACAGATTTCTATTCACGTGCTAATTAGGCTGTGGACACTGGTGAATAGGGACAAAATGGTCAGACTTCAGATCATTGTCTATTGAGTTCCACAATAAAGGATGAAGCAGCATCAGCTAAGAGGAGGATTGGACACAAGGATCCTGTAGCTGAAATATTATGCTAAAATTTGAAGGTTTACTACATTGCAGATACTGTATAAATGTTAGTTGTTGATTGTACTGGATTTTCTTCATTGTATGTTGCTATCTAACCACCAAGAATACTAAGGGATAGGTTTAATAAGAAGTCTAGAAGGAGTAAAGTGAAGCAGAGAGGTGCTCAAGAGGCAGAATTCTGGTTTCTCCATTTTCTTTGCCTTTTAAAAAGAAAATCTAGCCAGGTCCTGCTCATATTTGTTCAACTTCCAATGCTTTGTGATTGTAAAGCCAGGTCAGAAACCAGATGAGAGGTATTGATTTCGGTGCGTGCTTGAGGTGCAAGTCTTCAGAAGTGAGCTTCAGTTCAGGTTGACCCAATGCCCTGCCAACGTACCATTAAGCTAATGTTCTTCCTCAACTGCCACCTCAACAGTAATCACTATTTATGTATAGCACCTTTAAGATAGACTGTTTTTGCAGTATTGATTTTTTTTCATACTTTTGGAAGAGTTTCATTCAGCTCTGTCTTTAAAAGTGATGTGAGCCTGTCCGCTCAACCATTTCTGAGCTTGGAAATCTCGCTTCATGTGCAATAATTGCTTATTTATATGGTGTCTATTATGTGGTATAATATTCCAATATGCCTCCCAGGAACAATACCAAACAAAGTTTGGTACTCAGCTGCTTAAGGAGATGTTGGGTACAAATGATTGAACACTTGAACAAGGGAAGAAGTTTTTAAGCTGTTATCTTGGATGATAAAGCTGTAGAAATGTTTAGCAAGTGAATTCCAGAGCACTGGGACTCAGCAGTAGAATAAACAGGGTAAAAAGTCAGTTAAAATTGGAGATGTATGAGAGACTACAATTGGAGGGGCACTGTTGTCTGAGGGTCGTGGCCATCAGGTGATTTTGGTGGTCGGTGGGGGAAGCCAAGGAAACACAGTCAACTGGTCACTTATTCCTTTGCTATTTGTGTCATCTTGCTGTGTCAGACTTGGATATCTGGACTTGAAAATGATTTCTGGCGAATGAAGTACTTGGCAGATTTCTTAAGGAATAGAAAACGCTATTTTCAAACCTTCTGTTACTGCGATTTATCTATTTTTAATTTGCTTCAGAGATTAATTGAACTGTAAACATTTTGACTCATGTTTTATACATTTGAGCTTTATTCTTTAAAGATGCAGTTGTGTTGGCCTTGATTGTGTGCCAAGCTTATCAGTATTCTACAAATAAACACTGCCTTCAGTTTGATTAACTCTTTAATGCCCATATCCTAACTCAGACTGTTCACATCTATCACCCCTGTGCTTGCCAACTTGTATTCTGGCAAGCCTCCCTGTGCTCCTCTGATTCTGTCATCTTGCCCTTTCCCATTTTTTGTTGCTTCACCATTGGCAGCTGTACCTTCAGCTATGTGAGCCACAGGCTCTGGAATTCCTTCCATAATCCTTTTCACCTCATGACCTCTTTCTCCTCCCTAAGGTGCTCCTTAAAACTTGCTGCTTTGTCTACTCTTACCTTAATGTCATCTTATGTAGCTCAGTGTCGATATTTTTTGTCAATGTCGCTGTAAACTGTCTGAAGCAATTTTCTGATACTAAATATGGTTTGCAAATGCAGGTTATTGTTGATTTGTTTCGAGCTTTAACTTTGGTCCATTCCTTGTTTAAAAACATTCTCCCAGAGGGAGGAAAAAGTTTAAAAAAAAATTGGCTGCCTGTAAGTAGTGAGGATGTTCCCATGATGCTGTGTTGCCTGCAGATGCTGCATTTTGTCTTCTCATAGGTCTTTTTTATTTCAGTAAAAGTATTTTAAACAAGTTCTACTGAACAAGTGGAAAGTGGAGAATTCATGAATCACAGAATTGTTACAGCGCAGAGGGAAACCATTCAGCCTAATGTGTCAGAACTGTCTTGCTCAGTATTTTAACTTTGCCAATCTCTTGTCTTCCCTTAACCCTACACCTTGCATGATTATTTAGATCTAAACAATGCAGCCTTGAATGCCTCAATTGAACCTGTCTCCACAATAACTTCAGGCAGTGCATTCCAAAACAAAAGCAAGATATAATGAGTACTGGAAATCTGAAATAAACTCAGAAAATGGTGGAGAAACACAGGTCTGGCAGCATGTCTGGAGACAGTTAACGTTTTAATTCCAATATACTGTTCGGAACTTTTGTAAAGTCATTCTGTGCTCTAACTACACGCTGTGAGAAAATGTTTTCTTCTCATTTTGTGTTTGCTTCATTTTGTAAAACACTTTATGACCATGCCCTCCGGTTTTTGATCTGTTTACAAGCCAAAACAGTTTCTCGCTGTCACTCTGTGCAGGCCTTTTGAAAACTTCTATCCTGTCTCCTCATAGCCTCCTCTCCAAGGAAGACAGTCTCCACTTCTCCAGTCTCGTTCCTGGAACCAATCTTCTATGTAATAAGCAGCAAAACAGCTGGTTTGAAATACAGTAGCAATAACTTCATGCAGCTGAAGCACTGATACTCACCACTTGCACTGTCCCGAATTACCACAGAGAAACAGCCAAACAGACTTCTGCCCCCTACCACTTGGTTTACCATTCACTGCCCATAATACATCGTTAGCCTCAAAACAAAAATGTCTCTTCTAAACCTCAGGAACTTATAGAAGTTGCTGCTACCATTTAAAACTTTTTTTTTTCCTATTTGTGCATTATTTAAAAAGAAAGAACAAGATTCAATCTTATTGCCTTATTTCTGGCTATCATGGAAACTCTGCTTCAGACACCCTTAATTAAAGGATGTAAGCATATTAAAGGACATGGGAATATGAAAGCTTTTGAGCTCTCATACCCTATTCAAAAGAAACAAAGCTTTCAAGTTGCAGTGCTGAATAATTAAGATGAACAGAAGTGCTTTTGATATTGTTTAACATAGATCACATAACAAATTGAAGTTGTGTCGATTTTAATTTGGCCAACAAGAAGCAGGTCAGGATTCTCTGCAAGTGGCAGAGTCAGAATCCAGTTCTGCTTTGAAGGCATGGAAAGAAATTAGTGTATTCTCTTCAGCCAAATAAAGACAAATCTGGAATTGAGAATCTTACTGATGACCATGAAACCATTGTTGGTCGTCGGAAAAACCTTTTTGGTTCCCTAATGTCCTTCAGGGCAGGAAATCCGCTATCCTCACCTGTCTAGCTTATGTGTGACTCCAGGCCCACAGCAATGTGACTCTCAGCTGCCCCCTGAAATGGCCTAGCCAATCACTCAGTTGTACCAATCACAATGAAGTCTCAGCAAAGCAACCCAGAGCATGTGGACTGCAGCAATTCAAGAAGGCACTTTACCATCACTTTTTCCAGAGGAACAAGGAATAGACAATAAACACTGGCCAGCCAGCCACATCTATGTCCCACAAATGAGTAAAAAATCTAAATGACCTATTCCTCTTCCTAAGAATCCCAGCTGGCTTTTTAACTCATCAGATGTTTTGTTTAAGCATGTTTCTGAGCTCAGGAATGCCAGCTAATTCTGTCTGAGCTACCAGTCTGACTGTGATAAGTTGATGCAATACTGTCCGTCACATTGTTAGGGTTTCGCAGGCTCAGTGTCTCACTAATTATTAGTTGTGGTAGCTGGTGAACTTTATTCACCAACACAGGATTTGTTTCATACAGAAAGTTTTTAATGATATTTCTGGCTGAACTTGCAATTTTGTGGATTTTAGCAGAACCGTAACTGCTTCAATAAATACCAATCACTTAATGTGGTTTAAAAAAGATCCGAAGGTACTTAACAAAGCGATAACAAAGACACTGAGCCATAGATGGCCAGAACCCAGAATAAAGAGTGAGCTTTTACAGAGGATCCTAAAAGAAGGCGCAGACATGAAGAGGTGATTTCTGGAACTTGGGGCCTACCCAGTTGAAGGAACAACTGTCAGTGATGGAGTGGTAAATGTTGGAGATGTCCAGAAGGCTCCAACTGGAGCATCTCAGAAATCTAAAATGTTTGCAGGGCTGGAGGGAGTCTGTGGACAAAGAAAGGGGTGAGAGCATCAAAAGATTTGAAAATAAGGATGAGGCCTTAAATTCAGGCATTGTCAGAATGGGAGCTAACGAAATTCAGCAAGCTCAGGGCTGATGAGTTCAGTTCCAATCAACAGTACTTTGGATGAACATGAGTATCTAGAGTGTGAAGATAGACATGAGCACATTGGCATTATCATGTCTAGAGGCAATAAAGCATGGATGAGGGTGTCAGCCGCAGATGAGCTGAGGCAGGTTGGGAGTTGAACAAATGTTATGGAGATGGAGGTAAATCATGACAATTGAGGGGAGATGTTGGAATCTCACCTCTGGTTTAAACACTGTCGAACTGTTTGTTTCAATTAAGTTAGCTTTTAGAGATGGAGGGACAAGAAATGGAAATTATCGCGAACAGCAAATCTTCCTAGTGTTTGGATGGGTAGGAATTTCCTCCAATCATGAATGTTGGATTAGCAGCGCAAAAGTGTCAGAATGGGAGGGGTTCCAAGGGGTGGAGGTATAAAAGTTTGGTTTTGGGATAGTATTGCTCAAGGTTATCATGTTGGCGAAAAGTAGATAGGAGTCAAGAATAGAACTTTCGAAGATAACACTTCGAGAGTGAAAGAAGAAGCCCTTGAATTCTCTGGCTGCCGTTCAATAGGTAAGAATAGAACCGAGCTTGGGAAGTGTGACCCAGCTGGATGACTGAGAAGTATTAGAGGAGAACAGTGTGAGAAACTGTTAAAGACAGCAAATTGGTTGACATCAATTAGGCCAGTTATCAGAGTGATAAAGAATTTCATTCATGATCTTAATCAGGAATTTGGAAACCTATTCTTTGGGATTCAAACATAGAACTGTGGAAGAGGTGAGCATGGGTTTGAGAAGAGACGATATGTTACAGAATAAGCTTTGGAGCGGAAAGGAAGGTTGAGATTGAGTGATAGTATTCAAGGAGAGATTTTGCAGGCAGAGAGAAGAGGACGACAAAAGCAGATTTGAGCAGAGTGACACTTCCTGAAGAGAGGAAACTGCTAGCGATATTAACTCGTATTGGACCCAGGAAGGCAAATTGTGTGTTTAGCTGCCTGGTTGGAGTAGTATTAAGCGAGCAAGTTGGTGGGTCACCTGGACAAGATGAGAATATTGCAGGAAGTTAGATGAAATCTAGAGAAAGACCTGAGCTCATACAAACCTTCAAGTTAGTAGACTCTTTGGTCCTTTGAGCATGCTGCACATTCAGTAAAATTATAACCATCTGGTTGTTTTGAATTCACATTCCCATCAACCCCAATAACCATTGATTATTGTTGGCAAGGGAATCAATCTACCTCCACCTTAAAAAAAAATATTCAATGACTGTGCCTGTACCATCTTCTAAAACAGTCTTCCCAAGTCACACAACACTGAATCTCTCTCCTAAATGAGTCACTTAATTTTATAATGGTGTTCCCTAGTTCTGAATTGATGTACAAGAGGAAATATCCTTTCCACATCTACCTTGTCAAGACGGTATTATCTCATTTCTCAATCAAGTCACCCCTCTTCTGCATTTTAGTGGAAACAAGGCCAATCTGCCTAATATTTGTTCATAAGCAAACCTCATTCCATGTATTAATTTGGTAAACCTCCTCTGAGCTACCTCCAACATATTTACAAGCCCATTTAAATAAGGAGTCCAAAACCATGCACACAATATTCGAAATGTGGTCTCACCAATGCCCTTTATAACAAAAGCATAACATCCTTGCTTTTAAGTTCGATTCCTTTCATTAGGACAGTATTCCCTTACCCTCCTTAATCACTTGCTGAATTTGCAGACTAACTTGAGGCAAGGGCTGTGAAGAACACTTGAAGTTTGTCCCAAGGAGCTTAAGAAATGAGGGAAGCAGCCAAGGTGGCCTTTACTTTGGTAATAAAATGCTCATCAGCATTTTAGGTAGAGAGCAAGATAAGGAATTGATCAGAGGTTGCCTTATTGTGATGGTAATGTTGGAAGTAGGAAGGCCACGTGAGATAAAATTGAGATGTGGGTGGGAAAGTTTATTTATAGGCGGGGGCGGGTGGTGGGAGGAGAGAGAAATGAATTGATAGAGTTTGAATTCTACCGAATAACCTTTCCCTGGATCTTCAGTCTCTCCAAGGATGTTATCACGATGAGAAACCTGGAGTGCCATTTGGATCTGAACAAGCATTTTACATGAGAGGTGGAACAATATAAGATGCTCAAAGATGAAAGTTCCAGACTGAGGGTAGATTTAAAGATAAGGCTATACCACTGCGGCAGTTCGAACAGGGTAAGTGGTGGAAAATATAGACAGCCTGGAAAGCTCCACCTAAGGAACAGGTGTCATCATTCTTTAACTATGATTTTGTCAAAAGCCTTTAATGTCAACTTAAATATTCACAATAAGTTCAGAGATGTCACTTTATTTTTAAGTGAACGTATATACAGAAGCGTCATATGATGAGAAGTGGTGATGGCTGATTCACTGACAAGGTCAGTGGGTAGGTCCTGGGATTGATTAGATGGATGGGAAGGAGGCGAGCAAGATTATCCCATGGTGGGCAGGGAGGAAATAGGATGGGCATTGTAACTTGCTGCTCATCAGGCTGTGGCAAGTGCCAGGGGACTCTTTCAGAGGATGCGAGTTTTAGACTGAGAAGGAAGCTTTCGGATTGTGTGGGAGGGACTCAACCTGAGGTGGGTAGGAAAGATCTTGAATGAGTTGTCTCTTTGTGTACTCATCACAACTGCTTGCTCAGGATAGCCAGTGAAATGCTGTTTCAGTTCATGTCAGTTTCCAGCCAAGGTCTAATGCTTTTATTTCCGCTGCTTTGTTCTGTCCTGGTCATGCCTGTATGTTGTTCATGTTAATCCCATTGTTTTTAAGTGTTCCTGTTTTCTTAAAAAGAAACTTCAAAGTGAATTTTAAACGTTGCCAGTTATTTTGAAGTTGGCTGCAATATAGCTTTAAATCATAAACACGGTGTCTTCTCTAAAGATCTATCCGTATTTGTGATTTAGTGATGCATTAGTGAGACATTTCCTCCTCCTCCTCCAATACGTAATTGAACAGTGAGTCAGGGCTACACCCACCACAGTTTCACTTAAGCTTGAACGACAGCTGACTTAACACAAAACCAAATATACCCAGCTGTCCAGTGGAATACTATCTCAGTTGTTTACATGTTTTGCACATCGTGTGTTCCAAAGCTGGTGTCTCAGAATGAAAGTAAGTTTATTTTATTTCATTGTCTGATCTGTGCCTGCTACTTTCAGGCCATCTCAATGCTTTGCTTTATTTCAACCCTCAAAGCCAGGTTGAGAATTTGACATATCTGTCAGTCACTCTTCTTGTTCAAGCTCAGTCTATTTTGCAGACAGCAGATTTTTGCAGTAATTTCCAAACCTTTTGAAGAACTTGAGGTATTTAAATGATGTTTGTCTGGATTTGGGCCACTCTAATTTCCTGATGTCTCTCTCTCTCTCTCTCTCTCTCTCTCGCTCTCTCTCCTGGTTCAGTTTGTCATTTGGATGTTGACAGTTCAGTTATTATGCAGTTTCTTCTGTATCATGTGAAATTGTGTGCATCCTTGAAATATTCTTATTGTGCACATCTTTGAGATTATTTTAATTGTAGCATGAGATTGTAAATGGACTGTAAATTCATAATACAGCAGCTGTGTTCCTCCCTCATTGCTCCTTAATTAAACTCCATACCGGCATAAAGGGAGTATTGGACACACAATGTTGTGTAGCATAAATATTTTCTTTTGGGTCTCATGAATTGCAAACTGTCTCATGGCTTTGCCCTTCCTTATCTCTTCACCTTCCTCCAACCCCAGCCTCCTGTGTATCACTGATTTTCTTAGCTGCATCATAGTTGAAGCTGAAGGCGCAGCTTCCTGCACCTTAAACTCTGGCATTGTCTCCCTAAACCCCTCCACCTTTAAACCTGTCCTTCCTCCTTGAAGCCTACCTGTTTGACCAAGCTTTTGTTCTACTATCCTCATTACCGTATGTGATTGTCAACTTTTAGCCGATAATATTCCTGAGAGGTGTGCTGGATAATTTGATAAATTGAAGATGCCATATAAATACAAGTTGCAGTGGATTGCTTTTTAAAGAGTCTCATGGATTTAAAACAGCATCAGGCTGGGGACCTTGGTTTAGGCAACTCAACCTCAATGGCAAAATCAGCATTCTCAACGAGTTCTTTATTAAATGACATCCATGCTATATTTATAGTGGTTAGTTTATTCCTCCTCCCTTCTCCAGTCAGTCTGTGTTGTGAATGCATGAGTAGGTGGATTAATGTTTTGAAGCTTCTGCTGGTAATGAACTTTCCCTCCCATTTCATCATTTTTCCGCAACCTTTCTCAATTTGGGTAAGGCAATCAAAGCTGGTGAATATTTGTAATTTTCTACCCCTGACTAAGGCTGTGAATGCTTTCTTATTGAATGTATTGAATATATTTAAGGCGAAGGTGGACAGATTGTTGATTTCTTGGGAATGGGATTTAGGGTGTGGTCAAGAAAATAGAATTGAAAGCCATTTTGAATTACTGAGCTCACTGGGCCCTATGGTCTTCTCCTACACTTACTTCTCATTCATATTTAGGCTTTTGGAAAAAAAAGCTCACCATTGCAAATTACCTTTCTTTGGTATTTAGTAAGGTAGGTTAGTCCTCTTTGTAACAGCCCTGCTCATTAGCTGTTGACCAAATGTGTCTCAGCAGGGCAAGGTTACTTTTTGTTCCAGTCTTTTTAACTTTCTCCCATCAACTGGTTCTTAGAGAAATGTCTGCCATACGGTCCCCTGTCCAACTGTTTGGGTGTAAATCTGCAGCTGGAGTGAATGTCTGCAGAATGCTTCATTAAGAAAGGTCAAAGCTCATTCGACTCTTGTCCCACCCTGCCTGTAATGTACTTCACGACTTTCCCGAGGAAATCTAGCTGTTGTCTGTGCTGTTGATTTTCCAGCTGTTTTCAGCATCTCCTCCATCTGCCCTGCCTCAGATTAACTAGTTTATACTGTCCAGGCCTGTATGGTATGTCCCACAAGTGGAAATTAGAAATAAGTATAAATTATTTGGCCCATTGAACCTATCCTGCCATTCAGCTAGATCATGGTTGATCATCTACCTCAAATCTATTTTCCTCCACTATGCCCACATGACTTGATGCCATTAATATCTAGATATCTATGGATCTCTGTCTTGAACATAGTCAATGATTGTAACCCTCTGGGTTGAAGAATTCCAAAAACATCTCAGTAAGAACAAAGGTAATGGGAGCAGGAGTGTAGGCCATTTAGCTCATAGTGGAATCACTGTAATCATCAACTGAATCATAGAGTCATACAGTACAGAAACAGACCCTTCAATCCAACCATCCATGCCGACCAGATATCCCAATCTGATCCAGCTCCATTTGCCAGCATTTGGCCCATATCCCACTAAACTCTTCCTATTCATATTCCCATCCAGATGTCTATTAAATGTTTTAATTGTACTCAACTCCACCACTTCCAGACACTCACCACCCTCTGCGGGAAAAAGTTTCCCCTCAAGTCCTTTTTGAATCTTTCGCTTCTCACCTTAAAACTATGCCCTCTAGTTTTGGACTCCCCCACACGAGGAAAAAGACCATAGCTATTTTCCCTATCCATGCCCCTCATGATTTTATAAATCTCAAAAGATGACCCCTCAGTCTATAGCACTCTAGGGGAAAAATGCCCCAGTCTATTCAGCCTCTCCCTATAGCTCAAACCTTTCAACTCCAGCAACATCCTTGTCAATCTTTTCTGCACCCTCTAAGTTTAACAAAACTTTCCTGCAGAAGAGCAAAGAGAACTGTATGCAGTATTCTTAAAAGTGGTCCCACCAATGTCCTGTACAACTCCTACACTCGATGTACTAACCAATAAAGGCAAGCATGCTAAATGCCTTCTTCAGTACACTGTGACTCCACTTTCAAGGAACTGTGAACCTGCACCCCAAGTTCTCTTTGTTGAGCAATACTTCCCAGGGCCCGACCATTAACTGTATAAGTCCTGCCCTGAGTTGACTTACCAAAATGCAACACCTCTAAATTAAACTCCATCTGCTAGTCCCTGGCCCTTTGGCCCATCAGGTCAAGGTCTCATTGTATGCTGAGATAATCTTCTTCACAGTTCACTATACCACCAATCAGGAAACTTACTAACCATTCTTCCTATATTCATATCCAAATCATTTGTATAAGCAGTGGACCCAGCACCAATCCCTGTGGCACACTCCTGGTCACAGGCTTCTAGTACGTAAAGCAACCCTGTACCACCAACCTCTGTCTCATACCTTCAAGCCAACTTTGTATCCAGTTGGCTAGGTTCTCTGGATTCCACGTGATCTAATCTTGCTAACCAGTCTACCATGTAGAACCTTGCTGAACGCTTTGCTGAAGTCCATAACGGCAACAGCTACTGCTCTACCTTCATCAATCTTCTTTGTCACCTCTTCAAAAAACTCAATAAAGTTAGTGAGACGGGATTTCCCATGCACACAGCCATATTGATTATCCTTAATCAGTCCTTTTTGTTGTTACTGTGTTGATTCACATGTAATATACAGCCCAGAAGCAGACAATTTGATACAGGTATTTCTGCTATAATGCATGTTTCGTTGATGCAAATTGGCTGTAATGTGATTGATGAATAGTGAGTGCTGTTTGGATAATGCAAACTTTTAGCCGTACAGGAATAGGGATTTTCTACAAAGATTTCCCTATAACGCAATTTTCTATAGCGCGAGGTCACACAGGAATGCAACTATCATGTCAGGAGAAATATCTGTACTCCATAGTCTTGCTGTCCATCATCATCTAAGTCTCAGTGTTACTGTCTTCTCTCACTCATGTGCTTCCCTTGGATGTATCTATACAATAGACCTTGATTACTCCATAAGGAAGAAGTTCCTTCTGCATTCCCGATTGTGTTTCTTGGTGTTTTTTGTGTATTGATGGTCTCTGTTTTTGCCCTGATAATAGAGATCCAACCTGCTCGTTATTTCCTGTATAGTCTCACAGGTCTGCTTTCATCTCTAAATATTTTCTACCCCTTCTGTGTCTCTATCCTTTCTATAATTATGGTGACCTGATGTTTACACAATATTCTCGAGAGTTGTTTAATCAAGTTTTGATATGAGCGTAAATGCTTTGGGGCCAGTGACAATAAGTGTGTATACAATTCCTAAAGAATTACATGAAGATCCACAGAGTTGTGAAGAAATATATTTTAAAACAACCAAAGAACTTGCATTACCCCAACATTCATCACCTAATAGTTTGTGATTTTAGCTATTAAAGTTCTGCATCCTTTTTACACAGGTCTAGTTTGTAGTAGGGGTGGTTTTGTGAAATGAGAGGAAATTATAGCTTGCTTACTCTGTCCAGTCCTGCATGCCATAGCAGCAGTTGATGTGAGCAAGGGGTTAAATACCGGTGATGAGATGTGTGAAAATTTGTTGACCATCAATGTCAACTTTGTAAACTGCCTTAAATTCCATTGAGATATGGTCAAATATTGTTGAAATGATGGTTTTCAGCTGATTGCGCCAACTTCTGAATTTTGTACCTCCATATTTGCGAATATAGAGATCAACTCTTGCCAGATTGGCTTATTTGGGAGCATTCTTATCCTGTCAATCAGAAGGTCATGGGTTCAAGCCCTACTGATGACGCGTTCCACTTGAATACACTTGTGAACCTGAGTACAGCGATTTCTACAGTGAATTTCTTCATGTTTTAAATGCAGCATTAAACCTGTCAGGTGGATGACGTGTAGCTATTTATGGAGATATCGTTACACACCTCTTAAGCCGTGTGCACTTGAACCTAGGCTTCTGGCTCAGAAATAAGGATACAGTCACTGAACTACAAGATCCCTTCACCTTTTAAGATATTTTCTAATCAACTTGTTTTATACATCCCTGGAAGGAGATGGGCCTTGAACCTGGACTTCCTGGCGGAGAGGTATGGACATTGCCACTGCAACACAAGAACACTCACCTTTGTTTTCTGGACTGTTTCTTGAGCAGATATAGAGGGTCCTTGTGGGCAGTAGTAATTCAAGTTCAACCCACTCCAGAGGTGTGTCATAACATTTCTGCTGTGTAAGGGCTAGAGTAAATGTCTGCCTGACCTTGTTACTTGAGTACCTGACTGTCAAGATCCTGGAACTGCCCAGAGTCATCCATTTGGCTGCCCCTGCTGTTTCAATTTCTCACCTTAGTGCCTTGGAATAAACATCCCCAAATTTTCTTTGCTGTCCTAGCCCTGAGCTAGGATGTTTCCCTAGATTCGATCTCATTTCCTCCAGTACTCTTTCTGATCTCATCTTGTCCATGAGACCCATCCTTTTGCTGACTTGATCCTATTGCCATCCAAATGCTGTTTTCAGACAGTCTTCCCGGAGATTGTGCTGGGGCCTTAACTGTTTACAATCGCATCAACTAATTAGCTGCAGGGAATGTAGTCATAAGCATTTGTAGTTGAGACAATGAAAATTGGGGGAGTAGGCCAAATGGCCCTAAGACTCCATGATACATAGGAAAGTATCTTGTGAAGAAGACGTAAGGAAATTGATGATGGATATAAATAGATTGAGCAACTGGGCAAAGTCTGCCAGTTGACATGGGAAACTGCAAAGTTCTTCACTTTGGCTGGAAGAATAAAGAAGCAGATGCTACTGTTTGGCAAAGGACTGCAGAATTAAGGAAGTGCAGAGGTGCTTGTGTGTTCTGTTCCATGAGTCGCAAAAGATTTGTCTGCAATCAAGAAAGCACATGGGGTACTATCTTTTGAGAGAAATTGAACATAAAAGGATGTACTTTAATTGTACAGCATTGGTGACGCCACATCTTGAATAGTGCATCCTTTTTAGGAATGATTTAAATGTGTTGGAGCCGGTTCAGTGGAGGTTTACTGGATTGCTATTTGAAATAAACTGATTGTTCTGAGGATACCTTGGACAGACCGGAATTTAGAAGAGTGCAGAATGATGTGATTGAAGGGTGTAAGATTCTGAATGGCCTTGACAAGGTGGATTTGGAAGGGATGTTTTCTCTTGGTCATCCAAAACTAGGGGACACTGTTTTAAAAACTAGGGGTGGCCCTTTTAGGACAGAAATTGGGAGAAATCTTTTCACTGTGGGTTGTGCGTTTTTGGCATTCTCCCTCAGAAGACGGTGGAAGTGGGATTGTTGAATATTTTTAAGATGGAGATGATTGATTCTTGTTAGGCAGGGGAATCCAGGGTTCTCTGGGTAAATGGTAATGTTGAATTAGAGACAGAGATCACCCATGGTCTCATTGAATAGTGGAGCAGACTCAAAGGATCAAATGGTCTCCTGCCCCTGTTATGTATGTTCATCTGTCCTAGGCCCATTTTACATTCACAACATTGAGGAGCTTGAGTTGCTGGGAACAGTATCATAGCACTGGCCAGGTCCCACCCAGTGTCCTGGCAGTGCTGCTGTCCAAGAAAACTGGACACCATAGCAATAGATATGTATGAAAGAACAAGATCAGAAAAAGATAATAAGACACTTACTGAAAGTGGTAGGCTAAAGTTAGGGAGTGTGTATTTGTAAAATTTAACTTTATAAATAAACGCTTCTTTTCTCTCATGGGATGTGTGCATTAATGGTGAGGCCAGCATTTGTTGCCTACCCCTAACTGCCCTTGAACTGTCTTGCAAGTACGTTTGACGCCAGTTAAGAGTCAACATAATTCCTGAAGTTGTAGATTCACACATAGGACAGATCAGATAAGGATGGCAAATAAACAGAAGACTGATTAAAGAATGGTTCCAATATCATTCTGCACAAACAGGCTTTGTGGAATAGAACAGATGCCTGCAAAATAGAACATTTAGCTGTTTGTATCACTGTTTGCTTTGCTGTAAGCAAATTTATTTTTGTTTTTATTAATATAACAGTGAGTACATTTGAAAAGTAATTCATTGTTTTTGAGGAGATGTTGACATTTCTGCGAATGTAGTATAAGCAGTGAAACAAGTCTATTTTCTTGCATTCTACATTTGTGCCAAAAAGTTGTATATGTAACAAAGTTTGATTTATCACGTATTCAACCTGTTGGAACAGACTCCTTGACATTGTCAGCAATTGTTTGCACTGATTTTGCCTTTCACATTGGTTTTCTGGAGGACGATGGCGCAGGTAATTGAAGCTGGAGGCAGGCAGGACCTCAATTTAAACTTTCAGGTGGGAGGGGGCAATTCAGTGTGACACTTCCTCCTTGCAGTGCTGCAGCGTTAATCTAGATTTTACGCTTATCTGAAGAGGAGATTGTGTTTATGTAGCTGCTTTAACATGTCCCATGATATTCTGGAGCATTATTGAAAACTGCACCACATGACCTCCCATGAGCTATTAGGATCGGTAAATTGCCAGTGATTTAAAACATTTTACATTTGCCTTTATGATGGAAGACTTTAAAAGCATCTCAATATTCCAAGAATAGTAGAAAATCGGTAATATGGATGGAAGGAACTTGAAATTTGGAAGTAAATGCTACGCATGCTTATGGAACTAAAGGCTGACAAATTCCCTTAGCCTAAGGCATACATCCCATGTTCTTAAAAGTGGTGACTGTAAAGATAATGGCTACATGATCTGTAAACTTCCAAATTTACCTACATTCTGGAAAAATCCCAGCAGATTAGAAAGCCACAAATGTAACATTCAAGGAAAGATGCAGACTGAAAGCAAGAAACTAAATGCCAGTTAATTTTACACCTGTCCTGGAGATAATTTTGGCATCTGTTGTTAAGGAAATAGGAGCAGGGTATTTAGAAAATCATAATACAATAAACAACATTAGCATGGCTTTAACTTTATTGTTTTGAGAATATAACCAGTAAGATGGATAAAGGTATACAAGTAGGTGAAATGCATTTGAAGTATTTGAATGCAAGTAGTTTGACAAAGTACACAAAATATAACTGTTCCAGTTAAGAGCTCATGATGTTGGGAGCAATATATTAGCAGAGATAGAAGATTGGCTAACCAAAAGGAGACAGTCAGGATAAATGGGTCATTTTCAAGGAACCAACTAACTAGTAGGGTGCAAGTGTCAGTATTGGATTTTGGGGAAGAGTAACTTGCTGCTCATTAAAATTATAGGTGGGAAAGTGGCTGGTGGTGACATCAATCTGCAAAGAGTTGGAGATTGGTGAAGTGTGTAGGCAGGTATTTGGCAGAGGAACCATTTTGGTAGGAAGAATAGAAAAGCAAATTATCATGCAAATGGAGAAACACAAAACAACGCTACAAAACAAAAGAATCTCTGGTTGTCCTCCAATGAATCACAGTTACCATGCAGGTCGAGCAAGTAAAGTAAGTTAACTCACCATTGTCCCAAAGGGCCATAGGGCTACACTCTCTGAGAGAGACAGCTTGATCAGATGGGCCAATGAACCAAGGAGTGGCAGATGGAGTTTAATTTAGATAAATGTGAGATGCTGCATTTTGGAAAGACAAATCAGGGCAGGACTTATACACTTAATGGTAAGGTCCTGGGCAGTGTTGCTGAACAAAGAGACGTTGGAGTGCAGGTTCATAGCTCCTTGAAAGTGGAGTCCCAGGTAGACAGGGTAGTGAAGAAGGCGTTTGGTATGCTTGCCTTTATTGGTCAGTGCATTGAGTGTAGGAGTTAGGAGGTCATGTTGCAGCTGTAGAGGACATTGGTTAGGCCACTTTTAGAATACTGTGTGCAATTCTGGGCTCCTCCTATAGGAAGGATGTTGTGAAATTTGAAAAGCTTCAGAAGATTTACCAGGATATTGCTAGGCTTGGAGGGTTTGAACTATAGGGAGAGGCTGGGGCTATTTTCCCTGGCGCGTCGGAAGCTGAGAGGTGACCTGAGAGGTTTATACAATGATGAGAGATAGCCAAGGTCTTTTCTCCAGGGTAGGAGAGTCCAAAACTAGAGAGCATAGGTTTAAGGTGAGAGGGGAAAGATTTAAAAGGGACCCAGGGGTCAACTTTTTCATGCAGAGGGTGGTGCATGTATGGAATGAGTTGCCAGAGGAAGTGGTGGAGTCTGATACAATTACATTATTTAAAAGGCATCTGGATGGATATATGAATAGGAAGGGTTTAGAGGGATATGGGCCAAATGCTAGCAAATATCACTAGATTAATTTAGGATGTCTGGTCAGCGTGGATGAGTTGGACTGAAGGCTCTGTTTCCATGCTGTACAGCCCTATGACTCTATAACTAGTGGTGGGTTTAACCTGAGGTCACTACGTCTTAGGTGAGGGGCAAGCTTGAGAAGGCCAGACCTTTGTTGTTACCTCAGCCAGCGTGGGAATTGAACCCACGCTGTTGGCATCACTCTATATCACAAACCAGCCTTCCAGCCAATTTGCTAGCCGACTTTTAAAGAAGCAGGTAATTAGAAGGGCAAATGGAATATTGGCATTTAATTAAAGAGATTTGGAATATGAAAGTTGGGAGGAAAGTCTCACTATTTGGTGGGACAACACCTAGAACACTGCATATAATTTTGTTCTCCATATTAAGGAAAGAATGTACTTGCATTGGAGACAGTTTAGAGAAGGTTGATTCCTGGGATGAAGGAATTGTCTCTTGAGGAAATATTGAACAGGTTGGACTTTTTACTGAGTTGAGAAGAAATAGAGGTGATTCTATTGAAGCATGCGATTCTGAGGGGACTTGACAAGGGAGATGCTGGCAGAATGTCTCTCCTTACAAGGTTATTTAGAGCAAGGGGGCAGTTTCAAAATGATGGGGCCTGACATTCAAGACAGGGGAGGAATTTTATATCTGAGGACTGTGAATATTTGGAACTTTCTACACCAGAGCCCCCTCGAGTCCAACTCACTGAGTACATTGAAGGATGGCAGTTTTAATTGTAGAGCGGTCAAAGCATCAGGCATCAAACTGGAATTATCCTGTTGAATGGCACAAGCAGGCATGTGTCATTTGACCTCCTTACTTCTATTTTTTAATGTTAAGACTGCTTTAAATTATATTTTGAAGTAAGGGAGTCAAGTCTAAAGAGGCAGAAATTTAAGGTGACAACTCCAAAACCTGGGGTCAAAACAGCTTGAAGGCAAACCACCTCAACTCACTGATTCAACACTGGGAGAGCTACTCCTGGAGTCCTGGCTGCCACCTTCCAAATACTAAACTCCACAAAAGGGGACCAACAATATTTAGTAACTCTTGCTGGATGGAAAGAATCAGAATACATCAGCAACGTGCTGAATAAACTTGGTAATATCCTAGTTTGAACAGCTAAGCAGAGGATTTACTTCAGCTAGTTTCGTGCTGCTCCTTCGTGCTGCCTTAGTGACTTGAATTCTTGCTGCACAGGCCAAGTTCCAAATTGCTACGGAAGCACTTCCTGCTATTGTGACTACAGAATCCAAAAATGTTCCACAAAATGCTCTGTTTCTATAACTCACCACAGTGGATAGCAAGGGTGTAACCTGATGACAATCTTCTGTTGCAGTCTCGGTTATGTGGTTTGCAAAACATGCTGTGTCTCAACCTGACAATACTTTGCTGATGAGATATATTGGGTTCACGTTCTTGAGTCCCAATGTATGGCTGTCCTAGCCAATGGCAGCAGCACAGCTGGATTTCTGGAGACCAAGAGCATTGAGTGTGAGTTATAATACATAATAAAAACAATTACTTTTCAGTTCAAAATTTATCAGTCACACAGTTCCTAATAACTTATCTATTTTCATTTAATTCTGCTCTGTAGCAAAAGTCAAACATGTGCTGCCGCATGAGGTGCGCCAACTAAATTATTTAGGACAGTGAGCTGGTGCCAGTCCACACTGATTGTGCAAACTGTGGATGGGCCCTGTGCAAGGGGGCAATGAAATTTCTAATCGTAGGGCAGCTTGGAATATGACTCTACTCAATCTCCTTACATCATGGATCTGCACTTGGTATTCACTTGAATTCCTTATTCAATTTCTTTGGTACATTTTGAGTGCAGCAAGGTCGTGGGTACATTGGTATTGCAGCATGAAGCGCTTGGACTTTGGGAGCTCAACGTCTGTAGGAGCATGCTCCTCATTATGTGTATTATGGTTCATTACAGGATAAAGCCCATTCTTTACTGCCATGACAGCATGACTCAAAATGACCTCAACCATACTCTCTTCAGTAAAAACAGAAAGAACTGCCGATGCTGTAAATCGGGAGCAAAAACAGCGTTGCTGGAAAAGCTCAGCAGATCTGGTAGCATCTGTGAAGAAAAAATCAGTTAACATTTCGGGTCCAGTGACCCTTCCTCAATGACCTTTCTTCAGTGTTACAACTCTTAGGTCCAGAAACAAAGAACTGCAGTTGAGTAAAAAGTTTGTTCTAGGCTGGTCTTAAATTCTGTTGAGAGAGCAATCTGGGATTGTTGGAGTATTCCCTTTCCCAGTGTCTGTGGAGCAATTTTATTTCTCAACTGCACCATCCCCTCCCTCCTGCCCATTGGTTACCTTTCCTTATATTCCCCTGTTCCCAAACCTTTTATCTCTATTCCTGAATCCCCATCTTCTTGACCCTATTTCACTTTTATTAATTATTTCTGTATTGGATGTGTTGGGAGTTCCATACGTTCTATTACCGTGCTGCCCTGGGAGCTGGGCTTTGTATGATGCTGCTGATACATTCTCCATTGTTGCTCATGGCACAGAGAATGAAACATCGAAGAACTTTAAGGAGTGCCTTCTGTTTATCAGTTTTTGATCCAGGATTATTTCTATGCTGTTGGCTAGGGTGGAAAGGACTGAATTGCAGGGAGCATATTTTGTGCCCAACATTGGCCAAATCTTGTGAAAAATCCAAAAGAATCTGCAGAAGATGTTTGGCCTTGCCTAAAAATGTCTTCATTTTGTTCAAGGTTTCATTGGGGTTCAGCAGATTTTCAAAAATAAGACCAAACCCCTTCAAATTGAGAAGATTTCCAGGTAGAATGTGTTCTACTGGTGCAGAACTTTGAGCTTTAATTAATGTCGTCAGTTCAGGCCTGGACGTTATATTAGAGGGAGAGCAACAATTAAGGATACTGATTCTCCTAACGGTGATGTATTAAAATCATAAGATACACTGCTGCAGTGCATGTGTCTGTGGTTTCCTTGAAGTATATTGCTGAATTGGCTAGCAATGTCAGATGGACACATGGACACTCCATTACTGTTGTGTACAAATCCTTAATGGTCTTTGCACTTGTGTAGGAATCTTTCCTTGTGTATGTGGAAAATTCACTCAAAACTGGTTGCAGCTATCATCTCTCTTCTCTCTCAAGGAATGATACTGTTTTCCCTTTGTTACTTGTGCACTGTCTTGATTATCGCAAGACATTAAAGCTTTGACAAAGTGTCTTATTTCAGCAATACTGAAGTTCTGTACTCCTGAGTGACAGTTACATTAAAAACAACTAAGTTTCATTTGTGCTTCCTGAGGTCATGGAAAGAAACCATTCTATAAATATTCGGGTTAGAGGTGGTACTAATGTTGCGGCAGGCATGAGTGGAATCTGGGAGAGGAGTGTCCATTGAAATTATTATTAAAATGGATTTCAGCCAATTGAGCCATCAATAGGGCCGTCACCTGTCTGCGGGGTCATGGAAACCCACCCAGTGGTGGTAATAAGGTGTAGAGCTGGATGAACACAGCAGGCCAAGCAGCATCATAGGAGCAGGAAGGCTAACGTTTCTGAAGAGGGGTCCAGGCCCGAAACATCAGCCTTCCTGCTCCTATGATGCTGCTTGGCCTGCTGTGTTCATCCAGCTCTACACCTTGTTATCTCAGATTCTCCAGCATCTGCAGTCCCTACTATCAGCGGTGTTAATCTTTGTTTGTTGCCCCTTTCCAGTTTAGGAGCTGGTGGAGATCAGCCGGCAGTTGCCAACAGTGTTGAAGGTAGGGGAGAAGGATGAGACTGAGAAAAGAATGCCATCTGTCTGTTGCGGACAGAGGTTAAATTGGATTGTAGAGCATCCAATACAGAATGTCAAGAGGGTAGCTCTGCAGCAGTGAATTCAAAGACTTTGGAGAATGGATGCTAGTTTTGAGAGTGGAGAGATTCGGGATTAGTTTCTTGAGGCAGTTGGCAATGTTTCTTTAGAATCTGTCAACATTTCCGCAATAGAGAGGGAAATTAGCAAGTATAAAACTGAATACAGTTTGGATGGTCTGGATCTTACCATTCAAGTCCCAGTCAAGTCTCAGTCAAGAATAGAGGGAGCTGGTTCGTAATCATTTTATGAACAGTGGAACAGTGCTTATATGGGGAATTTTACAGGTATTGAGTTGGCCTGTGCAGTTAGGCTGAGGGAACAGCTCTCCTGCAGCCAGACATTAAAAAGAAATCCCCAAATGTAATGGTAGTATCCTGCATTGGTTCTTTGTTTTCAGCAGCCCTGTGCCAACACCTCCCCCTTGAGGAGAGACTCTGCAAGTCCAACAACATTAATGTGGCTTTGAGACAACAAGGTGCAGGGCTGGATGAACACAGCAGGCCAAGCAGCATCATAGGAGCAGAGAGGCTGACGTTTCGGGCCTAGACCCTTCATCAGAAAAGGGGGAGGGGAAACAAACAGGTCGAAGAGGCGGGGATGGAGCCAGTAAAGGTGAGTGTAGGTAGGGAGTTAGGAAGGGGATAGGTCAGTCCAGGGAGGACGGACAGGTCAAGGGGGCGGGATGAGGTTGGTCGGTAGGAGATGGAGGTGCGGCTTGAGGTGGGAGGAGGGGATAGGTGGGAGGAAGAACAGGTTAGGGAGGCAGGGACGAGTTGGACTGGTTTTGGGATGCGGTGGGGGGAGGGGAGATTTTGAAACTTGTGAAATCCACATTGATACCATTAGGCTGCAGGGTTCCCAAGCGGAATATGAGTTGCTGTTCCTGCAACCTTCGGGTGGCATCGTTGTGGCACTGCAGGAGGCTTTGGTTGCTTTACAACTTTCTGCTTGTTTATGGAATCAATACAGAAGTATAGAGGGTGGTGGAATGGAAGAGGTTGACAGGGAAATGGGGGAAGAGAATGTGATATTGCATTGTCTTGCTATGCTTGAACCAATTTTTCAATTTTAACATGGCAGCAGACCGACCTCGACTGGTAGCTGATTTTTAGGTGATTCCTGTCGTTAAATCGCTTTGCAGCATTCAGTCTATATTGGATTTCAGAAGATTGGGAGACTCTGAGGATATGTTGTTCTTTAATAGTACACATGCAACAAAAATAGACGTTGCAAATTCTGAAAGAAAGAGTGCAAAATGTTGCAAGTGCAGAGCAGGTTGCTGGCTGAAAGAGAAGAATAAGGAGAATTTCTTTACTCAGGGGAGTGAATCTTTCGAATTCTCTACCCCAGAAGGCTGGTGAAGCTCGGTCACACTCAGCATGTTCAAATCAGAGATTAATAGATTTCTTGATGTGAATGTCACCAAGGGATGTTGGATTGCATGGGAAAACAATACCATGGTAGATTATCAGCCATGATCTAGAATGGCAAAGCAGGCTTGAGAGGCTGAATGATTAGATGTGCTAAATAAAACTGAGAGAAATGTGGATGCTGTAAAGCAGAAACAAAAACAGAAATTGCTGAAAAAGCTCAGCAGGTCTGGCAGCATCTGTGGAGAGAAATCAATTTACGTTTTGGGTCAAGTGACCCTTCCTAAGCGCTGGTAGCTAGGAAAATGTCAGTTTATCGGCAGAAGATAGGGTGGGGTGAGGGGGTCAGGGGTAAACGATAGGTGGAGATAGAGCTCAAAGAGAGAGGAGAACAGTTAGATAGACAAAGGAGTGGATAATGATCTGGCTAGGAGAGGGAATAGCTATTAATGGGGAGTGTTCATGGCTAACAATGGGTTGTGTTTAATAGCAGACTATGTGACGATAAGGCCTAGTGTGTGGGGGGCTTGGGGGTAAGAACAAGGGTGAACTCAAGCCCTAAAGTTATTGAACTCGATATTGAGTCCAGAAGGCTGCAGGGTCCCCAAGCGGAAAGTGAGGTGACTCGGGCATGCTCCGAGGTTAACAATCCTGTAGGGCTCGTTCATCATTATAGTGTATGGTAAATGGGCATAAATTTGATTTTTCTTTATTTGTTCAAGAAATCATACGGGTTTCTGGCAAAGTCAGTGTCTGTTGTGCTACCCAATTGCTTTTGGTTTGGAAGGTCATAGTGAACTATACTTTTTGAAATGCTGCAGTACAGCTCGCACTGTTAGGGAGAGTGTTCCAGGTTCTTGACCCAGTGACAGGATGGTGTGTGTCTTGGAAGGAAACTTACAGTTGGTGGTGTTTCCATGTGTTTTCTGCCCTGTTCTTCTGCCTAGTTGAGGTTGTGGGTTTGGAAGTTCTTTAAAGATAAAGAACGAGAGGCATTGCTGTGTCTTTATAGTCTGTGTCTGATATCTGGGCTGGCAGCAAATATGAGAGATCAGATCAAGTGTATATTAAATCAGGTCTGTTCTTAAGTTTAGTAGCTGTGTATTCATTCTCACTGTACACCTTCATCCCTTTCCCCTTCCCATACTCAACTTCTGTTCCAGCATCAAGACTCGTTTAGGTGTAAATTTATTTGGAGAAGTTGATTTCCAAGCTACTTTTTTTTAAAGTTACTTTTTAAAAAATACTGTGGTTTGAGGGGACAGCTAGTTATTCAGATTCAAAGTTCAATACAGCCTCTATATTTTAAAGTTTTGTATTCTTTCTGATCTTCAAACTTCTCCCAGTTAGTAAACTCTCTCACATCACTCCTCCACCTGCCACATAGCCCACAATTTCCTCAGTTGGTGTGTTGAAGGTCCTATCCATGATTTGATTGCCTTTTGAGTTTAAGTGCTCCATTGCACTCGACCTTTCCTCTTCCACCCTTCTTCAGCTTGTGCTCTTCCATTGCTCCATTTCACACCACACCCTTGTTCACCTATATTGCCTACATGCTAGAACCACCTTAACTTCAACATTTTCTTGTTCTCAGCTGACTCCATGGTCTCCCTGCCTGCCTATCCCTGGAACAACTTCCAGCCCTACAACTCTCCCAGATCTCTGTCATTTCAATTCCAGCTGTTTGCACATCTCTGACTTTAATCACTATTGATGGCCATACCTTAGTTTTCCCATGGCCCTAAGTTCTGAATATCTTTCCAAAACCACCTATCCTTTTGGAGTTGGTCTCCTCCTTTCAGATACACTGGTAGAAGTGTTAAGTTTGACAAACCTTTGGTCCCCTCTCCTAGTGTCCCCTAATATTTCCTTATATGGCTAGGTATCGAATTTAGTTAATGTGCTTTTAAAAGTGCAAGTTAGTGTACTTTGCAGAGTTCTGGGGAAAAGAGCAAAAAGTTGGATTTGTTGTCCATCTTACACAGCAGAAGCATAATGGGTTGAATGGCCTGTTTCTGAACTGTAGTGTAATGTAATTATACTTATACACAACTGGTGTTGGTAATGAATGATAATGTATCTCAATCCAGGATAGTTACATTTGCCTGTTGCCTCTTGGCTATAACTTGGGTACCAGCAGCATGCAGGGTGAGATGTATAAAAACAGTTTATCATAGCTGAAAAGCAAAGGACCCTGTGTTCCTGAAAGGGCCGTCACCTGTCTGCGGGGTCATGGAAACCCACCCAGTGGTGGTAATCTTTGTTTGTTGCCCCTTTCCAGTTTAGGAACTGGTGGAGATCAGCCGGCAGAGGTCGGCACACTCCGGCGTATAATGCTGATATTGGCCGCAGCAATGATCGATTGTTGTTTTAAAATAAACCATCTGATTCATTAATGTCCATTAGGAGAGGAAATCTGCCATTGTTAACGCAGGTTCAGACCCACAATGATGTGGTTAATACTTGGGCTGCGTTCTGAAATAGCCTAGGAAGCCACTCAGTTTAAGGGCAATTCAGAATGGACAACAAAGAATGGCTTTGCCACTGATGCCCACATCCTAAGTAATACATAACAACACAAAGACAAACTCCATTACTTAATGAGCAGCTCGGTGAAGCACAGGTTAGCACAACTCTATAGCTTTTTCATTGCTAGCAGTGAGTGCCAAACTGAAAGCTGACATTTTAAAAAGAACTTGCTTGTCAGGCTCTACCACTGATGGACTGTACACTGTAGACCTAAACAACAGGATGAAGGAATTTCCATTTACATACAAAGTTTTATATCCTCATTTTATGTAGCGACTTGGAAACACTGGATTATGTTTGAACTATGGACATCCTTGATTTGTTGTTGATTTCAGAGGTCATTATATGCCCAGCAAAGTCCCACGAACATGATTGGTGATTAAAATCTGTTTTTGGTTTTTACTGACAGAGATATGTTGGCATGGAGCCTGAAGGAACTTCCCAGTTCTTGTGCAATAGCAATCTTGAGACTTATTTTTATTAGTGTGAAACTGAACAGGTCAGGAAGTGCCACTGTTTGAAATCTGAAAAGATTTGTACCTCTGCTATGCAGCACACACTCAGTATATCGTCAGCGCTGTCCCTCTGTCACAGTACTCCATCAGTTATGTTGCTCTGCCCCGTGATAACTCCATATTATCCGTCTTTGCCCTTCAGCAGCTCCTTGCCTCTGTTCTACTTTGCTCCCTCGACCCTACCCCTCTTTGCCCTGCTCTACTTCCTCAATATTGTGCATTCTGCCTCACTGAACTCCCTGGGTGGCCCCCCACCCCCTCCCCACCTCAAGCTGAAGGACATAGGTTTTGCCACCCAGGAAGCTTCCAGGTCTATCATTGACTTCTATTACCTGCGGGTAGCAGTTGGTTGATTCCAGTTTTGAGCAGCTTTGCCTGGTTGTGGAGGTAGTGGTAAATCAGCAAGTTTCCAGTGTCAGTCCAGTGAACACTAGTACAGGTGTTTATCCGCCTACATTTGGATGGAAGCACATGTTATGCCCCTCATTACTAGGCAGGTGCTTGTTCTATTCCTGTTACTAGGCGCACATGCTCTTTGCCTGTTTCAATGAAGACAGGAAGAAAATAATTCTCTGTGATATTGATTGACTGCTTATCCTATTACTGTATCTGGTTTTGCCTTGCTGATGCGTGGAACTGTTCCAGGCAACGTGTAACCAGGAGAGTGAGCTCAGGGCTTTCCATATTATGCCCAGACTTGGGTTTTTTTTTTTGGAATGGTGTAGATTGACACATTTTCTTTTAACAGTATTGTCCCATTATGAAGGGTGGGCATGGTGGAGTGTGGCATACATAATTTGTTGGCACTGTAGCTATTTCAAAGTTGTTGTGTTCTGTTCCTCCATCTCCCATTGCTGCCTCCTCTCCCCCCAAGGTTCCTTGCAGTTGCTGCATGGTTGTACTATGTTGAATCAGTCTAGGAAACCCAACAACCTGGCCCAGCTATAGTTCAGAAAATTAGCAGTTTAAAGAACCTTGCATATTTTGATGGGATGAATGTCTCTGCTCTTACGAGTGCCCCTTTAAGCCCCTCCCTCCAATTCTCTGCTGTTTATTCTGTGTATTTCTACTCCTATACCTGAATCTTTTGTGATCATGTGCCTAAGAGTCAGTTTTTCTTTCTTCATCCCCTTTTTTAAAAGGTGCTATATAAATGTTGGGTTTGCTTTTCAAAATAATGAAATGGGATACCTTTCATCCACCCAGAACTGATACCAGGAACTTTGTTTTAATGCCACATCTGAAAGCGGGCACTTGACACAATATGGCAGTCTCTCAGTAATATATCAGCCTGTCAGCCTTTAAGAATGCAGTTAATGTTTTTTTTTTAAATCCTTTTGTCTTCCTGTACCCCTCTCACCTTTCAAAATCTTCCTGAAGTGAATGCCATCAAAAAAAATCCCTGAATTATACATTCATCCCTTTTTTCTAATTCCTGTTTGCTTTCATAAAAAAACTTCAGAAGTTTAGTCTGTGATGACCACACACTGTATGCAAAGGTGATCTTTGTTTTAAATCAGGGCATGAATATACAGGAATCTTTATAAATGTGTTAACTTCACTGTGCCCCGACACTGCCTCCAGCGTCAAATCTGCCCCCACCCCCACCCCGAGTGTTTCAGGGTGGGGACAAATATAAAAATAATGAAAGTCATTAACGACAGGTACAAAATTACTCTTTCGGATCAGGGCACTGAAGAAGTTGGTGTTTGGTGCGTTTGTTGCAGGCTCTGGGTACAATGGAATGTTTACATAAGAGTTCAGTGGTGGATAGGAACACAGATACACACACCCATGGATTCTTGCACAATCACAAGCAGACCCACAGCCACAGTGTTAGCAGCAGCATCAGCACACTACTTCTGGATTTAATCCCCTCCCCCTTTAACCTCTGACTTCAAGTAATCTGCATTGAGGAATGATGGGCATTCATCTGAGAAGGGAAGTAGTAAGATTACCTTATTTATGAAGGCAGGGCAGCCCTCGAGGATTTAGAATGAGTCAAGCTGTGAAGTGTGACACTTTGCCGGGACTGTATCTGTCATGCGGCTCTTAATTTTCTACGTTGACTGTGATCCTGAGACTACACGATTATTAAGATAAATAACAGATGAAGAAAGTTTAGAATGGGACAGGCTTCCTTTGCTAAGGTGCCTGAGGCAGCCATTAATGGTAAGTGCTGTGTGATAGTGAGCATTCCATTTACTGAGGTGATATTACACCATTCTAGTTCAGGTGAACTGATCTGGTGATAGGAATTTGAGGGCTGAGAAAAGCTGCTGTATATCAGATTACACTCGGTATATCTGCAAAAGAAATTAAGATACACTTTTGGATCTTTTGCAAGTTGTACTTTGTGGTGCTTGCAGGCTGAGAGGTTCCACAGGTTTAGTAAGTAGGTGAGAAAGATGTTTTCGCAAAACATTTTTATTTATATAGAAAACAACCGTTCTCCCTTGGCCCTTGTTGCACCAGCATGCAAATGGTTCGCTTTTCTCATACCATTTAAATTCTACTAATTTGCCTGTTCCCTGAATTATTTTATTCCCCAATTCTGGCCTCTTGCACATCCATGGCTTCCTTAGATCCCCAACTGCTGGCCGTGTCTTCTTCACGTGTCTTGCTGCTAAGGTCTGAAGTTTCTCCCTTTAAAACTTGCCACCTTTCCCTGTTTTTTTAAGATTCTTCTTAAAACTTCCCATTTTGACCAAGGTTGATACCTGAACTGCAAGGGTGTAATAAACAGAAAACGATCTACAGGCTGCATTTCTCTTCTCTCACCAGGTCTCTAAGATTATGGTAAGTTTGGATGGAGTCGACAGTTTCCATTCCAATTATCTCCTAAGGTGGCACTCATTTTTTAAAAAAAAATTGACAACATTCCTGCGAAAATTTTGAAAGGCTTTATTATGTATATGTATGAAATAGTTGAAAGTTAGCGCATCATTGACAAAACATAATGAATGAGGAGTAATCAGTTTTTAAAGTACAGACCAAGGCCATCTCTTTAAAATTGAAAGTTTACAAAAGGAAAAAGTTTTTTTTCATCGCGGTCTAAACAGTTAATCGTAACCTCCCTGGGCCATGAAAGCTTTGTTGTGTAGATTGGTTTCCATTGCAATTTTTGAAAGTGGGCCCCATCCAATGTCATAGTAAAACAGTCATCACCTCTGAAAAGATTCGAAGGTTATTAGTTTAAAATGATGGATTTATGGGGCATATGTTTGAGTAACTTTTAGCCTTACATTTTGTAAATATAATTTAAACAAAAATCCTGAATTTTTTTGAGCATTGTATTTCTTGATGCTGTGCATACTTTTCAAAGAACTTCAACTGTTGACTTTTAAACAAGTGCTTAATATGAAGCAAATATCAGCAAATTTGTCATATAGAATGCTCTTCTGATTCTTGAATACAGTAAAATATTTAAGTGAGCTTTTAGGTTGTTGAAATTGGTGCAGGAAAATGAAAGAAAGTACGTGGAGGTGAAGGCAGGTATGTAATGATGGTGGGGTTTGTTGCTTTTCTGAGTAGCATTGATCCTGTTGCAGGGCAACATGTTTCCAAGATCTTTCGGCCCTGATTTTCTAATTTTCCTGCATTGTGTTCCTGCCAATTCCTTTACCTTTCCCTGCCTGCCACCCTTCTCCCTCATGTCCACAATGATTTGTAAGAAAGAGTTAAATTTGTATTAATAGCTTCTTTCACAACTTCAGGTTTCCCCCACGTGCTTCACAACCAATGTAGTACTTTTGAAATGCAGGTACTGATGTAATGTGAGAAATATAACAGCCCCCAGTTTGTGCACATAACTGATCAAATAGTCTATTTTGACTGTATTTGTAGAGAGATAAATATTGGACAAAATACTAGGGAGAAGTTCCTTTCTCTATAAAATGTAGGAGCAGAAGTAAGCCATTCAACCCGTCGAGTCTGCTCTGCCATTTAATGAGATCGTGGCCAATCTGGTAATCCTCTATTCCGTATAACCATTGCTTGCCTTTTCCATATAACCGTTGATTTCTTTTCTTATTCCTCTTCAAAATAATGTGTTTTAAAATAAGTTTTAACACACTCACTCAGGTGAGTCTGCAGATGGGTCTCAGTTTAACTCCTGGTACTCCAGCTGCTTTTTGTCCTCCCAGCTGAGCTGAGGGCAGTTATCACTTTGTGGTGCTTATGGGGTATAAGATCACTTTTTACTCAGGACAGGTTCCATATAGACATTGACTGGGAATGGAACACAAGCTTGCAATGTACAGTTCCTCTACGAGTTTACATGCTTATATTGATATCTGGTAACCAATTGGTAGTGTTCACAACATAAACTTTGGTTATTTCACAATTGCTAATTTCTTCAGTGAAGCCATTATATAACATCAGTGATGGAATACAATGGTGGTCAGAACAGCTTTAAAAAGCATCCCCGACACCAAATGCAAGTTAGTGTCATGTAGTCATAGAGATGTACAGCATGGAAACAGACCCTTTGGTCCTCCTCGTCCATGCCGACCAGATATCTTAAATTAATCCAGTCCGATTTGCCAGTGTTTGACCCATGTTCCTCTGCACCCTTCCTATTCATACACCCTTCCAGATGCCTTTTAAATGTTCTAATTGCACCAGCCTCCTCCATCACCACCTCTGGCAGCTCGTTCCATACATGCAGCATGCTCTGCGTGAAAAAGTTGCCCCTTGGGTCCCTTTTAAATCTTTCCCCTCACCTGAAACCTATGCCCTCTAGTTTTGGACCCCTCTACCCTCTGGAAAAGACCTTGGCTACTCACCCTACCCATGCCCCTCGTGATTTTATAAACCTCTATAAGGTCACCCCTCAGCCTCCAATGCTCCAGGGAAAGTAGTGCCAGTCTATTCAGCCTCTCCCAATAGCTCAAACCCTCCAACCCTGGCAGCATCCTTGTAAATCTTTTATGAAACCCTTAAAATTTCATAACATCTTTCCTATAGCAGCGAGACCAGAATTGAACTCTGGTTAGGCCACTTTTGGAATACAATGTCCTGTAAAGCTGCAACATGATCTCCCAATTCCTATATTAAAATGTGTATGGGAATGTTTTGAAGCAGTTTATCTCTAAGTAATTATCAGCTGTCTGGTGTTTTTGCCCTGTTTATTGTAAAGTCAGCATTCTTGAAGCACGTCCATAAATTCTGCCTTTTGACCCTGTGTTCATCAGTTTCAACCCTATATGAAGTACAATTCTACTTCTTTTCAGGTGAGCAGTTGTACTAACTACAGAGTTGATGATTGGAGCTATTTTTGTAAGAATAGGTAGTTGTGCTTCTTTCAAAGCGGCGCAATATTGGAGCCAGAGGTTAAGGAGTACATGCATCATTTTGACTGATCATGTTACATGTGTAATATTGTGCCAGTTGTAGTCCCCCATGTGGTTGGTAGTATCGTACCCTTGATGAGATCTGCAGAGACATTACAATCATATGCAGTTGACAAAATCCTTAGCCACTTGGTTTGAAGGAATTGGTCCATTTACTTCAGACAAATAGAAACATAGAGGTGACTAGATAATATCTATGATATTGGAGAGCATACTAGTTGGTTCATTATTTCAAATCAACTAAATGGGAAGGAATGAGGACTGAATTTAAACAACGCCCATGTAGAAAGAGGTGGAATGTCAGGCAATTCTTCCCCGAGAGTAAAGCACCGCTGGAATACATTCCCAATTGGTAATGTGGATGTTAACAGTAGGTCACTTCTTGCCCATCAGTTTCGTGTTCATCTAAATAGACACTCCACGCACACTCACTTTCTCATGACTTCTCTATCTCTCTCACTCTCTCCTCTCACCACCTGCTCTCTGTCTCACTCTCACACACACTTCCCCCCCCCCCCCCCCCCCCCCCCCCCCCCCCCCCC
>NC_063358.1:18259271-18321475 GCF_021869965.1 Rhincodon typus | reverse complement strand
TCCGGTCCCTCTCGCGCTCCGGTCCCTCTCGCGCTCCGGTCCCTCTCCCTTCTTCTATGTTAATTATCTAACTGGCTTGCTGTACCAATTTTTTTTTTTGTCTATTCCAAATTTACCATTGCCTCATTAACTAATAATGAGCAAGTTACTTGAATGGTTTGCTTTCCTTGGGATTTATTGCTAAATGTTTCCATGGTTTGGGTGTTATTTTTAAGACCAAAATTGAGTGCTTTTTGTCTTACAAAGCTCAGACCATGTCTGACTCCCTACTTCCAAATCTGATAAATTGGTTCGTGATCTAATTTCATGTTATCAATACGCAGTACATTTCTCTTGTATGCCTTAACATACCAAACACGAAAACAGTGGGTTTTGAGATGTGCGCTTAGACTTTGTTTCTTGTTTCTTTTCAAATGTAGGCCATCTGCAACTAATTTAAACAGTGCACAGCATATAAGGAGGCATTTCAACATTGTACATTCCATCATTACATATATACTAGGAAGATTGTCCTGTGAGATGAATATATATTCCACAATAACATGCTTTTATGTAGCTATCGTTGGACTTGGATACATGCTGGTACATTTTACAAAGAGAAGCAAAAGTCTTTTGAGTGATAGGGAGCTGTTGGTGGATGGAGCTGCAACTGGATTAGATTACATAAAGGGAGGTGATGGCCTAGTGTTATTATCACCAAACTGTTAATCCAGAGACCCAGGGGAGCTGGGTTTGAATCTCACCATGGTAGATGGTGGGGATTCGGATTCAGTAAAAATCTGGAATTGAGTCCATGGTGATCATGAAGCATTTTCAAAAAAAACCCAAATGGCTCACTAACGTCCGTTCATTAACAATAAACTTTGGCCTTGCCAGCAACGCCCACATTCCATCAATGAATTTTGAAAAAAAATAGACTAAGGGCAGGACTGAGTAAATCTTTGAAGGCTGATTTGAACAAGTAACATAGAGAAACTTTGGTAGGCAGCTTCAAGGGCAGACACAGGAGAAAAAGCAAGGAGAGGGAGTCCATTATGTGGGGAGCTGCTAGGAGGTAGACACTTGGCTTAAAGTGGATGCAGCCAATGGATCTAAGTTAGGTTAATTGCAATCAGCAATGAACTCAAGTTGAATTCAAAGATTGTGACATTATTAGAAAAATGCAAAAGCATTTTCCCACAACACTTCTATATATCAACAACAAAAACACTAGATAATGTAATTTATCCTGTGGCTTTTCAAGGGAAAACTCAAAGTGCAAATTAACTGCTGTATTTGACTATTTTGTTCATGATGAAATATTTAGGGGTGACTTAAGGGTGTATAAGATGCTATCTATCTGTTAGTTCTTGAAGATAATCGAAGGAAAACTTAGTCTTGAGAAACAAACTGAACACCTGGTACAGCATTGATTAAAGCCTGAAAATTGGATAACACTCAGGGATGGAACATGGTTGTGTGATTTTTATTGTTTTTATAAGCCACATGCACGCATGTAACATGAGCTTGCTTTTCTCTTCTGTTTTATATGATCCCAGCTGATGTTATTACTGGGCAAGTCCAAGCCCAGGCAGAAATCTGGCTTGATTGATCATGTCTTTTGCTGTTTTGGTTTTATCGAGGCTGTCTTTCAATGAAACACAAGCATGCAATACTGCAGATTTGGGTTTAATAGTGAAACAAATTGTTGTGCAAAAGAAGTGATGAAATCGATGAATGACACATATGGTACACATTGAAGGTTATGAAACATGATAAAGTGCAACCTTATTAATCCCAACAGCAATTCATTGCAGTATTTGGACACAAGAATTCATTTCTCTTTCTCACATATGAGTTGACTTGACTGTAGCTTCAATTTCCAGTCATGAAAATCTGATCACCTCTTCCTTGATTTTTTTCATATACTGAGCTTACCTTTCTTCAACTTCACATAACCCTGTCAGGGTTTTCATTAAACACTTATGGTCTGGGTCATTTAACCTAAACTCCTTACTGTGAGGTAACCTTTTAGCAATACTAAACTAGCTCCCTCCCTTAGCAGCAACTGTTTTACAGCTTCAGCCGTGACTTCTGAAAACTGCCCGAGTGAAACTTACGGGTACTTCCCCTAGGCCCTCAAAAAATTCTGGAATCTTCTGTCTGAAACCATAATGCACGGCTCTGTTTGCTTTGTTCGTTCATAAATTCTCCCAATATAAACAAATCCCCAATACTCTCTGGGAGGCTTCTGACTAAGTGTTTTAAAAGAAATCACAGTGGCTATAGCAATACTTACAAACTAATTTTTAAACCCCTTCAAGTCATGCAAAACCCATATGCCTCTAGCTCAAAGTTCAAAAATCCACAAATAAATGTTACTAAAATATATGGAAATTATGTCTTGCATCACCGTATGTAGCAAGAGTCTTTCGTTCAAAATCACCACACTTTTTGTGGGGTGCTGTGGGTGTGGAGTTGGAGGGGTGGTTGTCAGTGTTGCAGTATCCAGCAGCAAGCAAACTTTCTGATTTTCATTTCCCAATATTATAGAATCAGTTTCCCTGCCCGCATGTTTCCCCAGTGTGGGATTTGGCCTGTCACCTGTTGGCAGGTATTTTATCATCCAGAATCAAAGGAGTTTGCAACCACAGAAATCAAACCAAAAGTAAATACAACTGAACAATGTTGGTAATTAGGATGATATTTTGTCTCTTGTCTCCTGAGTCTTGAGCTGTAATGATCTTTCAAAATCTGATCACCTCTTCCTTGATTTTTTTCATATGCTGAGCTTAGCTTTCTTCAGAGCTTCACTCTGCAAGGTATATTTGCTGTGACAATGTTGACGTGGGAACTTTGAAACCTGGGAGCAACTACATCCTGCACTGAGGAAAATTTCATTGGAACAATTCATTTCATAGACAGAACAAGACTGTAAATGCTTCCATAATCAGCCCTGGAGGAATGTATTGTGTAAGGATTTCCCCCTCTGCAGGATTGTTAGAAAAACTGTGTATGGAATATCAGGAAGGCTTATCTGGGGAAAATTCATGTACAGGATATCTTTGGAATATTTTTGGATCTCACTGTGGGAAAGCTAGGAATGGTGAATTTCTGGAAGTTTTTTTTTAAGGATAATTTGCAGTTGTTTAATAATTTATACATTGTCAAAATTTAATCTGATTTATCCAGCAACTTGAATAAGAAGGCCTCCCTGCTGCTTTACTTGAGGACATTATCAAGTCTAAAGAATATGAGCCTTATAGTTTAATGGCAATATTTCGTCTTTACAAGAATTATTCCATGTTTGTTGTATTGAGCATCCTACCAAATATTGGTGTAACTGTAAATAACTGTATGTAGTCTTTTTCCTTTGGTGGAAACATGAAGTTCTCTTTGAACAGGGTAATTGTGACTAATATATGCATATTGAATTTCTAAAGAAAAAAATTCCCTATCAAAAAAGGTCTAGTAATGATAGTGAGATGAAGTACAGTAAAAGGATGTTCATATGGAACAAAAGATCTAATTGGACCAGTTGAGCTGAATGATGTGTTTCTGTGCTGTATGATTTAGATTTAAAATAATGCATGAATGTATTAATTGTGCTCAATAAGCCAATGTGCCCCTCCCTCCGCTTCCTTCCCTTTTTTAAACACACTCATTCCCCTTCATTGCCACCTCCCCAAAATGATCAATTTGTGCTGAAAGCTTTAGTTAATCCATAAGGAGGTAGTTTTTGGTGGAGTTTTCCATTGCCCTCTGCATGATTACACTCTTGAATGATGGAATTTTAATTTTACCTTGCCCTCTTGTATGAATTTTCCACCAGGCAGAGTAAATCCTATCTACCTTCCAAATGGTTTCCTTATTGTGTTAGGTCAATGCAAGCCAGGTTTATGCATCCCTATCCTTATAGTTTAACCTCTTCAGGTCCCGGTATCACTCTGAATCTACAGTATTCCCCCTCCAAAACCATATACTTTTTTTTTAGAACAAGTTCTATTTAACTTATTTTTCTAATCAACCTGTTCAGGCAGGTTATTACGCACCTGGTGCAGATGGGACTTGAACCCAGGCTTCCAGTCCAGGGAAACGGACACTAGTATTGCACCATAAGAGGGCCTCCCCAAAGCCAGTCTATCATTATGGGCTGAATGGCCACTGTCTGTGTCGTAACAATCCCATGATTTGGAAATTCCTGAGGTTTGATGCCCAAAACTGAATGCAGCAATCCAGGTGGAACTGGACCATAGCTCTGACTTCCTCCCCATTATGTTGAGCTTCATTGAGATAAAAGCCAGTAAGACCCAGGTCTTTATCAATCTGCCTTTCAATGATTTGTGTATGTGTGCACCCACATCCTTTCCTTCATTTGAATTTCTCATCTTTTGCGATTTGAAATTTTATCATTCTAGTATTCAAAGCCTGTGATCTCTGCTATCTGCCGTAATTTTTCCTATTCATTTAATTGAGCTATTCCTTTTTATAGAATTGTTTTTGTCTGGGGTTGTTTGCGAAGCTCGCAATATTAACTCAATTAATATTAACCTGATATATATGAGGTCAGAAAGCATTTAACTCTGACCTCTATTACTAGCAAAGGCTTAGTTTTCATGATCATCTTTTAGATCATGGAAAAAATCTGTTCATGATTCTATCAGCCAAGTGCTGAACTATTGCTCTCAGCTGACATTTAGAGCTGGACCAAAGGGCAAGAAAACTGGTATGTTATTCTGTCATACAGTTACAAAACCAGTGGAAATTCTGTCACTTTGTAAAGATGTCATACCATCTGTGCTGATTCATGGGAAATAAATATCCAGTTTTATCACTGGCTGTAGATTCCAGTATTGAGTTAAATTTTGAGAATTTGCTGTATCCTCGTTTCATGAGGTTGTTTTCTGTAAATATGTGTGAGATGCTTTGTTATATTCAAGATCGACTACTGTGTTTTGTTTAATATGTGGCATGTTGAAAAATATTTGTTCCAGGGGCAAAGACGAGAATAAAAAGGATTGTTTGTGGTTCCTCTTGAAATGGAAAAATAGATCAAACATCAAAATAATCATGAGCTCAAGATTCAAGAATCTGTCCAACACTTTGATTAACTTTTTTGTTTCAGCACTGAATTGGTGTAGGATGCTTTTTCAATTTCTGCTGAAATGTATGGTCATCAATTTATATTGTGTGAAAAGGAAAATTTTTAAAAAAAGCTCTTTTATAAAGCTCTTTTTGAGACCATCAAATGTCTCCGACTGCTCTGAAGCAGAGGATTCCAAACCATGGTTACAATCCCCATTGTGGTTACAGAATGAATATTTGGGGTCGTTGTCCTCCCTTTTTTCCTGACACTTCCCCAGTCTGGCAGACCAACCAACATGTTTCCCCCACCCACTCAAAATACACAGTCTTCACAAATTGCAAAAGCTTGCTCACTTACGTTATTCATCACTAGTTGGAATTGGTGTACTGAAAGCTACTTAAGAACTGATTCTGTGCACAATAGCCCAATCCAGGTTGCAACTCTTTCTTTGTTATTTGATTCTTTTCCCTCATTTTGTACACTGGAGTGTAATTGAATTTTATTTTCTAATGGTTGCATGCAGCTGAGGAAGGGGAGCAACATCCGCCAGTGGACTCGGAGAATGACGTCTCTGGTTCAAACACACCAACTGCACGAAGAAGAGGAAAGTTTCCAGGTTTTGGGAAAATATTCAAACCATGGAAATGGCGGAAAAAGAAAACCAGTGAAAAATTCAAGGAGACGTCTGCAGGTATGCAACTGGGATTTTTTTTTTTTTTTTTGAAAAATTTAAGGTACAATTTTATAAGTCTAAGCTTAAAATTATTTCACTGATTCTACTCCCAAAAAAGTGATGTACATTCTGTTGACTTAAGTGGTAAAAACTGATTCAAATCTGTCAGCTGTTCACTGGAAGATAAATGTTTTGTGGGCATTCAAGGTAACAGGATCGATCTCAGTTGTTGTATCCTCCTTAGCCAGACAGCCTACCAGTATTCACCAGTTGATCTGACACCTGAAGAGTGCAACTGTGCTGGAGGTGCCTCTTGGAACTGTATCCCACCAGAAATGAACACCTATAGGAAAAGAGAACAGAATTTAGTGAGCAGAGACAATGAATGGAAGGAAAGTATTTTCGGTTTGATTGGGACCAATAAAAATCCAAGAAGAAGACAGCACAGATGGATGTTATTGAGTCATCATACCCGTAGCAACATCTTGATTGAGCTATCCAATTAGTCGCGTTCCTTTTGCTCTTTCTCCATAGCTCTTCAAATTTCTTCCCTTTGAGTATTTATGCAATTCTCTTTCATTTATGGAGGTGTTTCTTCCTGATACCCTTGGTTCTTTTGCCAGTTGCCTTAAATCTTTGTTCACAGTTACCACTTCCAGAGGCGGATAGACCAGTTTCTCTTGATTCTTATCAAAACTGTTCCTGATTTTACACACGCCCATTGAATCCAATCGTAAATAATTCAACATTCTCCAGTCTTCCTTCACTCGACTGAATCCCTGATGCAAATATAGTCAAAATTTGCATCTTCACCAAGGTCTTGACATCTTACTGAAAATGCCAAGCCCTGAATTGAATGCCATGCTCTAGCTAAGGCCTAACGAGTATTTTGTATACCATTCCCATTACTGCTTTTTATTTCTTCTCTATTCCTTGACCATTGAAGCCAACAATTCTGTTGTTTTCATGCCATTTTCTCAACTTTTCTTGCAACTGTCAAAAATTTGTGTGCATGCATGCCCTCTAAGTTTGTACCATTTAGTCATACACCTCCCTTCGCTCTTCTTCCCAGAATGTAACACTTTACACTTGTGTTAAATGTCATGTGCCTTGTGTCTGTCCATTTTTCAAATCTGTTGATAATGTTCAAAACATTAAATGTTATAGTATTCAAGGCTATAGGCTTAGTGTGGGAAAGTGGGATTAGTATAATTAGTATTGTATTTTTGGCAGTGCAGACCCAGTGGGCTGAAGAACCTCTCCGTACTAATATGATTCTGAACTTTCCTACTGTCCTCATTGTTTGCTGCATTTCAGTTTCTCAGATAATCCTCAAACTTTCATATCACATCCTGTACAGCAAAATTCAGATTATTAATACATTACTGAGAGGAGCAGTGATCTGCCTACCTGGGGAACACCAATACGTATACGCACACACCTGAAATGAGGAGGAATTTCTTCTTTGAGGTTATGAATTTGTGGATTCCTTTACCGCAGAGGGCTGTTGAGGCTGGGTCATTAAATATATTCAACATTGAGACAGGCAAGAGTTCTAATCAGTGAAGGAATCAAGGGATTTGGGGCAAAGGCAGGAAAGTGGAGAAGTTGAGGATTAGCAAATCAGCCATGACGTCACTGAATGGCAAAGCAGGCTGGGGCTGAGTAACCTACTTTTGCTCCTATGCCACGTGGTCTTAAATAAGACTGTAGCAGTTCAAAAAGGTGGCTGTACCACCACCTTTAATGCAATAGGGAACGAATCTCAGTCCAAAACTGGCACCTCCACATCATGGCAATAAGGAGTGGATGACAAATGCTTGCCAGGAATGTCCATACCTCATGAATGAAAAGAAGAACTCTCTTTAGTTTAAAACAGTGACTGCAACACCTACAGTGTTCACCAAAACGCATCTGTTCCGTTCTGGTAGCGAGTCTTTCCAAAGAGTTGTCAGTAGTTGCAGTTACCAGTTGGAATAGAGAACCTTGTGGTGGGAAGCATGCATTTTTACAAACTAAACTCCTTTATCAAGGAACTTGGGTGCTTAAAAACAAAGATTTACATTTCTAATCTGAGAGAACTTAGCAGATCATACAATTTTTGTCAAGAGACAAACGGCTATGTTTCACTTGGGCCACTTGTGCACAGAAATCTAAGACAACACTCTAGTTCAGCACTGAGGTAAAGTTGCACTGTTGAATGTGCTATCACTTGGATATTTCGTTAAATTAAGACTGCCCCCTCCCCAGCGCACATGTACGCGTATGCACACGCACAGGCATCAATACAAAGCCCTCAACTATTTTGATCTATATTAATGGCTTGGATGGAAGGTCTGACAGTATTGTAGCCAAACTAGTTGATATACAAAGGCAGGTATGAAAGTAAGTTTTGAGGATACAAAGAGTCTGTAAAGGTATAAAAGTAGGTTAATTGAGCAAACAAACATTTGGCAGTATAAAGGGGGAAAATGTGAGGTTGTCCACTTTGGCAAGAACAGAAAAGCAGAATATTGTTCAAATGGAGAGAGATTACAGAATGCTGCAATAAGGAGAGGTCTCGTGTGTCCTTGTACATGAATCTCAAAATGTTAAAATGTGTGTGCAACAGGCAAAAGGAATGGTGATCTTCATTGCAGGGCGAATGGAATATAAAAGTAAGAATGCCTTGCTATATCTGTACATGGTCTTGGTAAGAGTGCACCTGAAGTATTGTGTTCTGGTGTCAAATTGGAAACCATTCAGAAAAGTTTCATTTGTCCGATTCTAATGGTGAAATGGTTTTTGTATGAGGAAATGTTGAGTAATTTGGCTGAGAGCATTTGCTTTTGTGGGAGAATCTAAAACTAGGGGCACAATTTGAAAATAAAGGCTTTCCCATTTAAGACAGATGCAAAATTACTGAGAGATCGTCGTTCTTTGGAATTCTGTTCCCACGAGAGTAGTGGAAGCTGGGTCATTGAATATAATGCACAGAGTCTCACAAACTATTGGCTGACAAGAAAGTCGCAGATTATGGGGGACAGGTAGGAAAGTGGACTTAATGGTGAAATGATTACAGAAAAATGGAGGCATTGCCTTTTGTCTAAAATTGTTAAACTCAATGTTGACTCTGCAAGCTTTTAAAAAGCCTAATTGAGAGATTAAGTGCTGTTCTTAAAGTTTATGATGAAACTGTCCATATCAGTATTGTCAGAGGCAATAGATCAAAGTGTGAGTAGAGCAGAGAATTAAAATAAAACTTTAGGGACCAAATGAAGGTGTTTCACAAAGCCTTCACTCAATCTATGTCATGTGCAGCTGTTTATACACTAAATTTCTAGCATAACCTTGTGTTTTTGCACTTCTGTTGTGCCTTTCATAACCTCGAGTCATTCAACACCCTTTTACGGCTAATTAAATAATGTTCTTGGGAGCTTTTACTTGTAGGTGAGAGAACAGATGGGATCTCAGTTCTGCATCATATTTAAAAGCCAGCAACTTTAACAGAACTGGATGTTGACTATCAGCTGAGATTTTGTTGCTCAAGTGCTTAGACTATGAACCCACGATTTTTTGATCCTTGATTAAGTGAGCTACCCACTGAATGGCCATCACATGAAATAGGGCCCAATCAAATATCAGAAAAGATCATAGGTTTTACAGACTTAGATAGTTAAAGTTCCACTTGTGTAGCTTCCAAGAGCAAGGGAAGAGTTTCATAGTTTTGATCTTCCCAGAATTAATTAGGCTTTAATGTTCATTCACAGGATGTGGGTGTCTCTGGCTAAACTTGCATCAATTGCATTGAAGAAGGTGGTGATTTGCTATTGTCTTGAACCACTGAAGTCCTTGTGCGGTTAGGAAGACAGTAACAGATTATAACCCAACACCGACATATTTCTAAATCAGCTGGTACGTAATTTGGGGGCAGCTTGCAGCTGGGAGTTATTGGTAGCACCCATTGCCCTCGTTCTTCTGAATGATAAAGTTTGGAGATTGATGGATGCTCTCAAAGATGACTCGATAAATTGTTGCAGTGTCATGCAAGTAATGCACAGTTGCTATACAGTGGTACGCTGCTGATGATGGGAATCAATGTTTAAGATAGTTGCGTGGATGCTGACTAAGTGAGCTGCTACTGTCCATCTGCTTATATGTTTCTCTAGCTCTGTAGTTCCTGCGCAAACCTGCCCCCAAATTTCCAAGTCTGTTCTACATTCACATAGTAACTTGGATGGACTGGCCGACTGAATTTGTTGACTTTTGCAACTGCCGTTTGGAGAAAGCATCTTGCCTTAATTTGAATCCCACCCAATCCCTCAACATAGCAGAGATCAAAGTCTTTCTCTGCTTTTCTTGTAACCTCTGCTCTTGTCTTGAAGGTACTAACTGGAATGTTTTGCTGTTGATGTGTATCTCAATCAAATCCAAACTACTTTTCAGAGCGGACTTCACTATAAATGACAGCCAGGCTGCTCCTTTTTCTGTTACTTATTTTTTTTCTTCTTCTACCCCTTCAGCTCAGAAATCTAAAGCCTGACTGTTTGATCTCTTGGCAGCTCCATCCTGAGATCAATATGCTGAACAAGCCTGGGCTGAGCCTAGATACATAACCTCAATTTGTACGTCTTGTTATCACTACAATCGTTCACTCTGAGCCATTGTTACTGATGAGAAATACTGCAGAAAATTGGAATTGCATCCTGACAGTACAAGGCAATTTTTATTCTAGCATTGATGCAAATTACCAGCACACCGCAGCTTGGTTTCAGACCTCATTCCCAAGCTGTTTAGAGTAGATTTATCCTAATTCAACGTCACAGCTTCCAGTCTGTACCTTTCAGCATACAGCATTTAACTGTTTTTATCAACTTCCTACATTGAGAGTGAGTGTGGGAGATGATAACAAGATTTAGAATCTGCCAGTTTTATATCAATAGCGACAATATTTAGACTAACACATAATGCAGAGTTAATGAGGGGGTCATTTGATTTAGTTACATATATCTCAATGACTAATAGTGTCAATCAACAGACTGGAAGCTTAGTCTTTGAAGGATACTTTTGAATTATTACCTGGTTATCCCGTAACTGAGATTTCAATCAAATCCAGAGTGAACATAAAATTATTTTCTGCTTTGACCTATCATCACATCCCTCCTTAGCTCAGTGATGTTGATGAATAATCGCGTGTCTATAGGAAATGATTCCACTGGAGAGTAGTGGTTTAGAAGTGTACTGACCTGTCACCTTTATTAGCTTATTTTGAAAATTAAGTGTTAGGATGTAGGCTGAGGAGTTTTGGTAATACAGACATACTCTGCTCTTTCAAGTGCTTTCATCCTTTGCACTGCAGATGTGTTCTTCCAAGACACTTGCATTGTAAAGATTTTGTAATTAAAATTAGTCCATTGTTGCCTGTGAGAAACTGAGGATCCCCTACCAGTGACACATACCTAGGATCATATTCATCCCAGTAAAACAATGGCCGCTTCAGGTGGGATGTCCTAATTCAGATGACTGACTGTGCTTCGGAGGGTGCTTCACATTAGTAGAGTCAGAATTGACTATTCCTGTGGTCAACTTAAGCGCCACTTTATACTTTGTCTACTACTTTAAGGTAAGAAATAGGAAATAGCCCAGTAACTCCACAAGCTTACTCCACTATTTACTAAGATCATGCTGAATTAATATATCAGTTTTAAAGGTGCCCTGTGTATCTTTGAATATATTGATAACTCTATTTAAAACAGCAGACAGAAGAATTCTGTCAGAGCATGTGAAGCTAGTTGAAATGACAGCTGTCTTTGCACCTTTCAAGTCAGAGGCCTTTTTCCAGCAATGTATTTCCTATGTTATTTTCTATTATTGGATTCCATTTGGAAGCAATGGAACGCCGTATGGTGAGTTATGACAAGAGCATTCCTTGTGAATTGAACAGCAGGTGTACCCTAGTCAGTAAATGATACACTTCACTTCCCATCTCTCTCTCCACTAAGTGACCCTTGTTCCTGTAGAAGCTTATCAAAACCTCACTTCTGCTGGGTGATACTATTCCATTTAGAACTTCTTGATTCATGTGTAATTTGTTTTTAGTTTACCATCTTACCAGGAATTGCAATGTTGAAAGCCCTCAAAGGTTGTTATTTCGAAGCTTTATGTGCACCTTACTGAATGTTCTAGAATGCAGCAGACTGGTCATTATTGGATCTCAGTTCTGTGATTTATTACATCTTTTATTTCCAAAATCCATCCATTTCAAAAGAGAGGGAATGCTTTGTCCTGGTACTTTGAACCAGTGGTCATTCTACACTTATCCAAAGAGTGAATGTTGGGGTTTTGTTTCAACCTCAACGGTTCTGTAGTGGAGCCAACTGACGTTGATAGGGTCAAAATTGGAATACGAGCTCCCAAACAATATTTTTTGTATCTCTCTGCCATTTTCTTTTCCTGTTTTGCCATGGGGTTCAGAGTCCAGTTGTTGCATTTCAGCTGGCAACTTAACAGAGATGTGTTACCTCTGAATAGACAGCGGAACTGTTGAAGAGCAGGAGTGATATCGTAGAACCGTTGAATGATACAATCCAGCAGGAAGGTCATTCAGCTCAGCGTCTAAAGCTGTGGTATTTTGAAGTGAGGTGTCCACTATAGGTGGAATTAGCTCTGCAGACTCCAACCAAGGGTCGTGTATCAAAGGTGATACCTTCTGGGTGGGATGCTGTTCAGAGGGTCAGTGCGGACTTGATGGGCCAAGTGGCCTGCTTCCACACCGTAGGGATTCTACGATTCTAAATGTTCTGCCAATTTGCTGTATATTTCCCTCTTGCATTAGATCTCCCAAAATGCATCACCTCACATTTGTCTGAATTAAATTCCATCTCCCGTTTTTCTGCCCAAGTCTCTAGGCTGTCTGTATCATGTATCCTCTGGCAATCCTCCTCTCTGTCCGCAGCTCCCCCAGTCTTTGTGTTGTCTGCAAACTTGCTAATCAGGCCACCTACGTTCTCCTCCAAATCACTTATTTCTATATTACAGACAGCAGGAGTCCCAGCGCTGATCACACATCTCCAATTTGAAAAATGCCCTTCCAGCGGTACTCTGTCTTCTATGACCCAAGCCAGTTCTATGTCCATCTTACCAGCCCACTGCAGATCCCATGTGACTTCACCTTTTGTATCAGCCTGCCATGAGGGACCTTGTGAAAAGCCTTGCTAAATTCCATGTAGACAACACCTACAGCCCTGCACTCATTAATCATCTTAGGCTTTTTTTGAGGAAATGACAAAGTCAAGTTAGAGAAACAAGACCTTCCCCACATAAAGCCATATTGCCTATTGCTAATAAGTCCATGTTTTTCCAAATGTGAGTAAATGGTATCCCTAAGAATCTTCTCCAATAATTTCCCTACCCCTGACGTAAAGTTCACTTGCCTGTGATTTCCCAGATTATTCCCCTTGCACTTCTTTAACAAAGGAACAATGTTGGCTATTCTGCAGTCATTTAGGACCTCTCCTGTGAAGAAAGAGGTTACAAAGATTTTTGTACAAGGTCCCAGCAATTTCCTCACCTGTCTCCCTCAACATTCTGGGATAGATCCCATCGGGTCCTGGGGCCTTGTCTACTTTAATGCTTTTCAAAACACCCAACACCTCCCACCTTTACCCCTCCCGAGACTCAGCATCCACCATGTCCTCCTTTCTGAATACCTATACCGATGCAAAGTTCTCATTAAGGACCCCACCCAGTTCCTCTGGCTCCACTCAGAAATTTCCTCCTTGTCCTTGAGTGGACCTACCCTTTCCCTAGCTACCACCTTGTTCTTTATTTATGTATAAAATTCTCCTTGAAATAGTTCCTTGAAAGTGGGTACTTGTGGCATGCTGCTCATCACCGGCCTCCAGTCTGAAAAACAGCCTTCCACTACCATTCTGTTTCTCCTACCTTCTAGCCAATTTTGTATCCAAATGGCTAGCTCTCCCTGGATTCCATGTGATCTAAACTTGCTAACCAGTCTACCATGTGGAACCTTGTCGAACACTTTGCTGAAGTTCATATAGACAACGTCCACCGCTCTGCCTTCATTAATCATCTTTGTCACTGCTTCAAAAATACTCAATCAAGTTAGTGAGGCATAATTTCCACGCACAAAGCCATGTTGGCTATCCCTAGTCAGTCCTTGCCTTTTCAAATGAATGTAAGTCTTGAACCTCAGAATCTTCTCTAACATTTCACCCATCACTGATGTCAGGCTCACCGGTCTGTAGTTCTCTGGCTTTTCCTTACCACCTTTCTTAAATAGTGGCGCCACATTAACCAATTTGTAGTCTTCTTCAGCTCTCCCAAGGCTATCAGTGATACAAATATCTTGGCAAGAGACCCAGCAATCACTTCTGTTGCTTCCCATATAGTTCTAGGGTACAAATGATCAGGTCCCGGATATTTATCCACCTTTATGCATTTTAAGATGTCCATCACCACCACTCTAATATGGGCACTTTTCAAGATGTCACTATTTATTTCTCCAAGTTTTATATGACGAGGCCCTTTAGTGAGTCAGCAATTTCTTTTGGATGTCTGACATGCTGATCCTAGCACAAACTTGAGTATGTCTGGGCAAACACGTGGCTTAACTAGCCATCTCCACGTCAGGCGCAACCATGTCTAACTCTTTCAGACTTGGCTCTACTCTGCCAAAACCACAACTCCTCTAAGATAACTGTTATTTTTCTCCAATACTAACCATATGCTCAAACACTTCTCTTCCTTCCTCTCTATACCTATCTCCAAGTGTGAAAAAGTTATACTTTCTTTAGGCCATCTCTTGCCTTTTAGGCTTATCCCATTGCATCTTTCCCAACAACCGAAATGTCCTCTAACTCTGCGTGGCACAGCCTCAATATACATTTCTGTATTGTTTCTTTCCCATCTTTCCTCGAGCCCTTTTCAGATTTGTCACATTAATGATTGATTGAACGTAATTAAATCCACTGAATTTAGTTATAGTATTAAGAATGCATCTTGCATCTCTTCTAGGATGTTTGTCCTTGAATTGTTTTCATGAAGCATTGTTGTTTCAACCCTGAAAGTATAATTGAGTGGGTTACTGTTTCAAACTTTTGTCACCAGAAGCATGAAAACACCTAGCGCCATGCTGTAGTTATAGATTTTTGTCTTTCCAACTTGCACTGTGTTTTAGACTGTGTTGAGATGTCTAAGACTAGAGTGAAGTGAACTGTCAGCAGTGATTGTGCTAAAAATCAAGAGGTATTTTTTTTAAATAAGCCAAAGTCTAGATATAACAGACACTGAAATTTTGAAATGATCAGAAATTCTGGGTGTTTTCATCAGAGCAAATGTTTGAAAGGTTTAATGCCTGGAGCATGATTTAGTTTGTTTTCTCCATGGTTGTTGCTGAGCCTTGCGTATCTGAAGTGTTTCGGCTTTCGCTTAACTCAGTAAGCACTATTGTACCCTGCTAAAGTATTTTAGTTACAGAGATTGTTTACTTCTTTTGTATTTGACCCATGATAAGTCAGTCCCTTGACAATGTCGCAAAGGGCCCCAGCATAGCTTGAAAAACACCTGAATGCTTAAACAGCCTAAATGCCTAAAACCTTGAATGCCATGTTATTTGAAGATGAGCAAACTTTTTATTTAGGTTGAATGATTGGATTAAAAGCATGGTTCAAGATCACTTGGACTATAGTGCCTTTGTGGGCTCTTTGAAAAGCTTTATCCCTTGAACTTTTATTATTCAAACGTTAATCATGTTCCTTATGAAACTGTTGTGGATTCTGCTTACTTCACAGTTTCTGGAAGAGTATTACATGATCTAAAAAATTTCCGTAAATCACTTTTCCTACCTTTCCCTCATTCTTTTGCTTCTGGTTTGAGTTTTAACATGTATTTTATAATGTCACTTAAGGGAGATGAGAAACATTTATCTGAAAGTCTGCTCACGGACATATTTTTATAATTCCAGTTTTGGACAGGAAGTTATCTGTGAGACAAAGCAGAGCTGAACTGGTTAAGAAGGGAGTGTTGAAAGAGATTCCTGAACAAGGCAAGTATACTGTGCGCAGAATGAAGAGAGATTTGATATATCTCGATTTAAGTGACATAGTCAAATCAAGTAATGGATAAGATGGATCCCTTCTCCCACTCAAATCCTTGGGGAAACATTGTGATTCAGTAGCCTTTGTATAGCATTGTATCGTGTGTCTCACCAAAATTCCATCAAGGCTTAACTTTGGAGTTATGAAAATTTCATATAATTTCCACTCTACCTGTGAAAAGTATCCAGCTTAATGCAGTCTTGGATTGTGTCCGGAAAAAGCATTTGGAGCTGAGCAGCACCAGGGTGAAGTGCACATGGTTATAATTCTGTTGCTGGCACCAACAAACTGATGCACTAAATAGTGTGATTTTTCATTTTATCTTAATGTATATTCCTGCACAGTATCAGTGCTGATACACTAACTCCTGGTGACACGGGTGGTAATAGTTCCTTCAGCAAATATGCTGAGTCTTTCACACATGGCTGCAGGTTGATGTGATTGCTGCTGTTCAGCTTATAGCTAAAGCTAAATAAAGAGAAAGCAAGCAATTTTCTGTGGTGTACTCTCCTGTGACAAATTCCATAAAGTGCCAACTTGGCTTGTAAGTAATTTGGAAGAAACTTCTTTACCCGGAGACTATTTAGAATATGGGTGCACTAGTGAATGCAGGGAACAAAAAGTTCCAGTTGCTGTTTGAAATTTTGGAAGAAAGTAAGCCGATTATTAGTGTGTAATTTCATGACATATGGTAAAATATAGCAATCACAGGCAGGAAATAATGATGTTGTGATGATGACTGAGACAGACAACAGTTCCATTTATTACCACTCATCAGATTAGATGCAAGAATGCCCAATTTCAAATGTTTACAATTTATGCTATGGGAAAAAAAATTGCTAATTAGTTAGCAAATCTGCAGTATTTGATGGAGGCATCTCTATGGCAAAGGCAATTAAGAACTATAGGCTCCTAGTGCTTCTGGGGTAATTCATGAAAAGATGAAGGCTTGCGCATATTCCTTTTATTCAGGGGACAAGTTCAATTAACATTGCTTCTAGAAAATATGGATTATCGGTGTTTGACTCCTTAGCTCACTGTCGCTTGTTTGTGGTTGCTAGAACTGCACATTAATATGTGGAACTTCTTCTCTGCAAAGAAAAGAAACATGCTCAAGCCTTGTACCTTCTTCGATTTGCACAGGAGCTAAAGAAACCTATTGACCATTGGTGAGGCATTGCCAAGGCACGAACAAGCAGTTTAACCTTGAACAGATAGCATCCCCTATTGTCTTGTATTTTAAATTGTTGTGATTGCTTCACATTTGGTATTCTTGTATTTTCTTTTCCCTGATGTGTACAAATCAAAGCATTTGCAACACATTTCCATTTATGTTGAGGAATTGGGAGTGTAACAGAGACTAGATTGGGCTGTACATGAACTATTGTGTGCAAGGTTTTGTCTGGTAAAATCCTCACTAACTGGCTTACAAATTGTTTTAATACAACAGTAGCCAAGGCCATGTCAACTGTATTTGATGACTACATTGTTGGGGAAACCATAGATTTTGTTGGCCATATGATAATGTATTGCTTGCCAGTCTTTATGCTGTGGCTTGCTGAGGTTGTATTATGGCAGAAACTCATTATGAATCTCTGGTTAGGCCTGAGCTGTATTACCATGCACAGTTCTAGGCACCACATGATTTGAAAAGATATCAAGGCCCTGAAGAGGGGATTTACCAGGATGATAGCAGGAATTAGAGTTCATTTATGTGGAGAAATTAGCAAAGGCGCAATTGTTCTCCATACAGAAAAGAATGTTAATGGGAGGCACTCAAAATTGAGGAGTTTTGTTAGAGCAAGTAGGGAGAAAATGTCATCTCTGGCAAGTAGCTTGGTAAGAAGAGAAAATAGTTGGGGGAAAAGACACTTGGAGGGGAAGTGGTGACAGGGTCTTTACCCAGAGAGCTATTGAGATTTAAAGTGAATGCTGTCAAAGGGTGGTGGAATTGAATTCTAGAGGTATTGTTAAAAGACATTTGGTATTGGCTTGAAGAGGATTGTCATAGGGTTATTGGAAAGACTGAGGTAAGGACTGAAATTGGACAGCTGTTTCAAAGACTTGGTCTGTTGAACTGAATACCACCATTCAGTTCTATAAGATCCTGTGATCTGAGCCCAGTCTTGCAGCATTTTAGGATGATGCCTTGTAAAATATCTGACTTGAAATATTTTGAATCTTATGGTTCCATCTTATTTTCATATTGACCACCACCCTTCTGTTAAAAAGGAAAGTACCAATCAAGGGTACTAATGACCAAACAGGTCTTTAAAATTATGAAGGTATTCAATCAGGCAGACATCAGTTTCTTCCATTTTTGGGAAAAATCTGAATCTACTGGTCATAAACTGATCATTATCAAATCCAATACAAATTCAGGCAAGACTTCTTTATCTGCCAAGTAGTTTGAAGGTTAACCACGTAAAATAGTTGTGACATGTAGCACATATGCATTTAAGAGCAAGCTAGATTAGTTTGAGGGAGAAAAGACTATGCAGATAGAGATGGATGAACTAGAATGGGAGGGGATGTTTTTGAAGCATTAACACTAGCAGTGACCTGTTTCAAATAATTCAACATAGTTCTGTGAAGTTGGACATCAAATTGAAGTTTTTTTTCCTGGAAATATGAACCCTTCAATCTCTGGGTCATGAATCAGCTGTTGGGCAACACTGAATATTTATAATATCGAAAAGGAAAGTGTGTTTGCTGAAAGCAAGTCCATGATCTGCTCAAAGATAACAATCTTCCTCATTGATTGCCTGAGAAACTCTGCTGCAGATTGTCTCCACTAAAACATCAGTTTTTAAAATAACTGTCCACCTCCTAAACTGGTGAGAATTTTACAATGCATAGTGTTTTATGTAGTCTAAGAATCTGACCCTCTCAGAAATTCATCAAACGTCAGATCCTGCAGTTTAGGTAATTGTGAAGGCTGCCTGCACAATGGCCACAGGCTACTGCAGTATGCAAGAGCAGAAATAACGTTAGAATTGTGGAAAAGGGATTGAGTGTTGAAATGGGAATCCGAATGACATCGCTTTCCCAGTCGAATTTATTGAACCAGACTGTTCATCACCTGGTCTGATGTTTCATCCTAAGGTAAGCTTCCGGACACACACCTGCAACACCATTGAGGTTATCTATTTCCATATTCATAACATTGTCTGATTTAACACCAACCTTAGCTGATCAGCTGAAAACTTTATCTATGCTTTTGTTAACACTCAACATGACTACTACAGTGCTCTCCTGGCTGGCCTCCTATTTTCTACTTTCTGAACTTGAGGTCAATCCATAGCTCTGCTGCTTATATCTTAACTTGCACCATGTCCTGTTCACCACCACTCCTCTGCTTGCCATCACTCAGTGGCCTCGCCCCACCCTATCTCTGTGAACTCCTTGAGCCCAACAAGCTTCCTCTAGTTCTGGTGTCTTGAGCTTTCCCAACTTGAATCACTCCACCATTGATGGTAATGCCATTAATTGGCGGCTACTCAAGATGTTGAATGGCTTTATCTTTTTTTTCTCTCTTGCTTTCGTCCTTTAAGGCACTGCTTGAAATCTACCTCTTTGACCAAGGTTCTAGTAATCTGCTTTAATATATCCTTAAACTGGTTCGCTGTCAAATTTTATTTGATGATGCACCATGGGATGTTTTATGGCATTAAAGACATTGTATCCACACCAGGGAACAGTCACCTCCTTTCATCAAAGAAAATGTTACCAGATAGAAATTTGAAGAAACTAAATCTTTGCATTCAGCAATCTGGCATACCTTCGATGTTCCATTTGAGGAAAGTAAGTTTTTTGACTTTTTGCATTTTGGCAAGTTACTTGTTATACATAACTGTTTTGGGGTGAGCACAAAATAAACCAGTTTGAAGTGTTTTAATAGAGGAAAGAAGAGAAACTGTTTGCACAGGCAGGTGCTTGGTAACCAGGTAACAGATTTAAAGTACTTGGTAAATGAACCAGAGGGGAGATGAGAATTTTTTTTAACAGCAGGTTATGATGTCCTGGAATGCATTGCCTGAAACATTACTGGAAGAAGTTTCAAAAATAACTCTGATCAGGAAATTTACATGTGCTTTAAAAGGAGAAATTTGCAGAATGCAGTAACAGACCAAGGCAGTGGGACTAATTGAATGACTCTTTAAGAGCTGGCACAGGCATGATGAGCCAAATCACCACCATTTGTGCTGTACAATTTTATAACCACATACAAGTGGACTCGGAAGCCAACAGCTTAGATTTTTCTCTGCTGCAAGTTTGCATTCAGCACACACAATATCTGGTTCTAGTCCAGTTCGACAACATATCTGATTCTGATGCACTTTAGTTTTACCTGTTGAAACGATCTGATTGGTTTAATGCCAGCAGTTTCCGCGGTCAATGAAAGAAAAATTGTTTATTCTTAATATGCTCACAAATGGGCCTGGGTTCAAAAGCTCTCCATACTTATTTTTGTATTCATTTCCGGGATGTAAATGCCTCCAGAATTTATTGCCAATGCCTAGTTGTCCTGAGAAGGGGCTGGTGCACCAATGTTTTGAGCTGCTGCAGTCAGTGTAATGAGGATGCTCTCCCCAGGCTCTTGGAAAAGAAGTAGCAGGATTTTCACCCAATGAAAATAGAACAAAAACAACATTTGTCCTACACCAGGATGACATGCAGGAAGCGATGGTGCTTCTACGTACCTGCTGCTCACGTCCTTCCAGATGGTGGCGGTCATGAGTATTGGGAGATACAGTTTGACAAGTGAGCTGCTGCAATATGATTTAGGAAAATTTGGGTAGTTGGACGTGAGAAAGAGTTAAATTTGGAACTGGTACATGCAATGAGTTCATTAGTCAGAATAATGGAAGTTTTTGATGAGGATTTCACTAGTCAGAGATTCAGTAACCCTAAAAACCATAAAATAAGGAATGGAAGCATTGAAGTAATAAACAGTTTTAAGAGAAATTTGTCTATGCACAAAATTCTTATCTGATGGATTGACCAATCAAAAATAGAGGCAGCAGTAGACTCTATAACAGACTTGTAAACAAAAAAGTTTGAAAATTAAAGAAATGCACAAAGAAAGGAACATAAAATTGGGGTGCAGTGGATAACTTTTTCACTGCCACTGCAGCCAAGATGGATTTGTGGCATTTGGTGCTAAAAAAATCTGATTGTTCATTTTTTTTTCTTTTAATCTTTCATTCTTCAGGAAAGTATTTTATGATGCTTTTTTGTATTTAAAAGAAGATAGATAATTGCAATGGTGAATGTAATCTGTTGAAAAACAATTTGTAGTGACCAGCTGCAGATGGTTTGGAGCAGGAGGAAGAAGAGGAGACTTGGCAGATAATGAATATTCGGAAATATAAATAGAAATGGTAGATATCACCACCTTTACCACATCATCGTGCATTAAGTCCAACTGCATTTTGAAAAGGATAACTGACATCAACTTGCAACTTTCTTTTAGTTCGGTGCATTACTTTCTGATGCAAGTAAAGCTGCCAACCTTGAAGAAATGTTTTGGAGTCTCCAGGCATTAAAGATTAATTTTCTGTCAACTGTTTTCAGTAACTCTGGAGTAAAATTGTAGGGTGTGTTAAAAATAAAATCAGGTTTTTGCATTTGCTTTGAACACAATTGTTTATTAGCTATATAAATATTCAAGCTGGGAGAAGGCTGTCTGATCAACAAGTCAGTAGTCATCACAGGATAATTTGTGTCTGTTTACTTCCTATGTGACTGTGGGACCATGGAGCCCTGTGCTGATAAATGTTTTTGACAGTCAGTAGTGGGAGTATGGGGATGGGGCACTTGGAAATAGGATAGTCATGGGAACATGGTCAACTAAAGTTGACAACCTTAAATGAGTGATGGTTCTGAGGCTATAAGATGGGAACTGTGTGCACCTGTGATGTAAGATAGGCTGAGTCTCTACCTCTGTGGCATGGCTGTTTTCACAGGAGGACCTTGGTTTTGCTCATGTCCTGTTTGCATCATGAGCCCCCTCAGATTAGAAGAATAATAGTTTATTAATCCCTGCTTTTTGGATGTGGAAAAGACTGAAAAAGATTTCGAAGTAATTCTTGATTGGGCTTTGGAACGTTTTTTTATTAAATGTTCTTAAACTTTTGAAAATCCAATACTAAGCAGTTATTTACAGAATGCAGTGGGACTGAGCACTGATACAGCTGATACAGCCGAGCAGTTAGTGATGGACCCAAATAGATGAGAGGGAAAAAGAGATTGCAAGAGGTAAAGCACAGAGAGCAGCTGATGGCCTTAAATTATTAATAGTGTCTCCAATTAATGAGAAAGTAGATACTACACAAGATTTTTCGTCCTTATACTTTGTGAACAGTAACTGCACTAAACTTTGAGAGAACAGGTTGAGTGCCAGATCTTTGTGTCCAATTCTAATGCTGTTTGCACTAATGGTTTGTAAATGGTCTTAAGCAGTGACTCATTCACAGTCTTTGCAGAATCATAAAACACAGTTCGGTGGAAGGCCATTCAGCTCAGCGTGCTTGTGACTACCCTTTATGCAGTTGGGCGCACTTTGCCCGTAGTTCTGCAAATTTATCCTCCAGTATATATCCAGTTTGTGTCTCAAAGTTGTTCCTACCACACTTTTCTAATAGTGTATTCCAGGTCATAATTCACTGCATGAAGAAAATTTCTGCTCACCTTCGCTTTGGAACTTCTGCCAGGTACCTTAAATGAATTCCCTGGTTGCAGGCTTTCCCATGGGTGGAATCAGTTTCTTCTAATCTACTATTCTTTGAAGACTTACCCTGCTTCTATTTCTTCCATTCTGCAGACGGAGAAGTTAACAGCAAACCTGCCCAGAACAATACACTAAAGAATGGGCACACGGTTCCTGTGGGTGAGTTATCTACCTCAACAGAGGCTGAACCAGTCCCCGGAAATGAAAAAAGGTCGAGCTTTTCAAAACCTTCACAAGGAAATGAGGAGAGAATAAAGAACTCCACCGAGGAACCACAAAAAACTAAAGGTAAGAAATTGGGGTACCCAGGTGGAAGATAAGGTGTTGTTCTTCAAAATTGTGTTCCAAGTTGCTGCTTGGAGGACTCAACATTTGAGTTCTCCAATTTCAAATAACTATTCCACCCATGCCCCGGTTCCCCTTCCAGCCACGAACTGGATTTATCCCTCCCATCGATCAACCAGGTCGTACCTACCACCAGTGTCCACCTATCACCACTATTCCACCTCCACCACCCCCTCCCCTTTATCTGCAGTTTTCCCTACCCCCACATCCAGTCCTGAAACAGGGTGATACCCGAAACGTTGACTGCTCCTTTCCGCCAGAAGCTGTCTGGCTTGCTGTGTTCTTCCAGCCTCCTGTTTGTCTACCTTGGATTCCAGCATCTGCAGTTTTTTTAAAATCTATAATCTCAATGCTGCTTTGACTAAGATAGGAAACCTTTGTTTTCCCAGATCTAAACTGTTTTTAATTCAGTAATTAAAACATCCTTGTTCATTATTTTAAATAATAAGGAAAGCTTACCAAAAGAGAGAGTGTGCCTCACCTTTGCAATATAAATGACATTGTTGTGCAGTGATAATGAAAATTAACTGTTTTTCAAACATACTAAGTTAAAACCTAGAAAGCTACTTCATTATTGCAGAACACAATGCACCCAGCTCACCAGACAGATTTTTTTCAAGTTTCATGATTGTAGATGTACGAGTAAATATCACACAGTCACATGTTCGAACAACATCAATACAGCTTAGTACAATGGAATGGCACATTAATTAATTATCCTTGTGTCTTTTTGATCTCCATTTTGAGAGCTTTGCTGAGTCACAGTCAAAGCAAATTTCCTGCATAAGGGCAGAACATGTAACTTATGCATCTGCTGGTGTTATTTCTTTAGACTGGAACTATCTGGTCTTATTTCTCTCTTTTCTGTGTACCTCATACCTGTGTACCTGTATGATTTGATTCCTTTTTAACTTAGCTCAATATCTTGCAAATTTAATTAATTAATTAGCTCAATCTTACTTGGTTGCCCTCTGTTACACTAATGATGGTGTGCAGAGTGTAACTGATAACTCAAGGAATTAAGACCATTAAAACTAAAACTAAATGTTATATGTATATAATTGGTGTGTGCTCCCTCATGTTCCAAGAAAGGTTCTTTAAAGCAGAATTATTTTGCTTGACCGAGTTACTCTACAGCAGTACGTAACTTGTTAATTTCCCCTTTTGGCTTAATTTACCAAATGATAGAAGATATTGTCATTGAAGTAAATGAACAAGCTTGTGGAGTTCCTGCATTCCTCTCAATGTCTGTCCAACATGACATTCCCAATTAAAATATCTCAGTGCTCCTAATGCTACGAGCTGGATTTTATCAAGATACCCACAATTTTGCAGGCATCTTGAGGGAGCAGGGGCTACGCTTTGTCGAAAATTGTAAACGTATTCAAATTATAAACCACCACCCCCCCGGCCCAATCCACCTACCCACATATCATAGGACATGTGTAAAGACAATCAAATCAGATTGAGGTAGGGCAAGTCAAGACAAAGCAGAAAAATATGCAGAAGAATGGAGAGGTCGTGCAGGATTGTAGGACTGATGGAGGTTACAAAGAAGGGGAAAGTTTGGTTACATCAGCAAGATCAAGGGAAAGGAATGAAAAATAGAATTCCATTTTATTCTAACCAAGGATATAGTGCAGTGAAATACTATTTAAACTTCAATGATAGCTTTTCTGCTGCCTGGTAAATAACTGTTTGTAAAGGAGTTTAGTAATTTATTGAAGTGTTTTGTAATTTACATTCTTTTCTTCAGTATAGTCATTTTTGAAAGTTAAGAGGAGACTTCCACACCAAACATGTGCTTCTCCAAAGCTGTTTATCTCTCGTTTTTAGTGAAGGGTCCACATTTCTTATCCATTATCAGTGCCCAGATTTTTTTTTGTGTTCCTCATTCCCAGTTTTGTGCTTCCTCTGTTTGATGTACGTTTTCTTTCAATGTTTCTCAGCAGAGGCTGCAGATAGACGTCCATTGTCAGAAATGGAGCCCATGCGTGATCAAAAACAGGCTTTACTTCCTCCTAAACGACCGCTGTCAGCTCCCGCTCTGGAGGCAGGCGAGGGGCAAGTAAAAGATCCTGGAGCTAACTTGACCGCTGCCAAGGACGTCTCTTCCATTATTTCCTGTTTCTCCACTTCTTGTTCCACAAATACCACTGACTCTTTCGCCACAACTACAAATACTACCAGCACGACTACCACTACTACGGCTCCTGCCAAGCAACCTCCAATTCCACCTCCAAAACCCAACCGAAATAGCAATCCTCTCTTTGGTAAGTTTCTGCAAAGCACTGTGCACCATGTTTTGCAAAATAAGCTAGAGGTAGAATTTTGAAATGTGTAGCAATTACAGATTAATGTGCTTACCACATTCCTGTAGCAAATGGAGCTCAGAATGAGGAGGTCAATGTTTATAACATAAAAGTTTAAGATTTTGTGTCTGAAGAAGCCAAAATTTGAATTTTATTTCTATAGTGAGAAACGGAGTGCTGTGGAGAAGCTAACGGATTTGAGTCCGTACGCATGAATGACTTAAAACTGAATTCACTGGTACAAAGAGTGATCAGAAAACCTTATTGAATATTGGCCTTATCCCAGAGGATTGGAGTCATAATTGAGGAAGTAATGTTTTAGTTGTAAAGAGTTCAGTTGTTGTCCAAGTACAGTTGTTCCCATCTGGAATCAGTTTGTGCATTGAATGCAAGTAATGTATATTGGCATGGGAAAGGGATTTCAGGATAGCCAAAGTGTTTAGAGCCAAATTAGTATTTTTTTAAAAAGTGTAGGCACTGTTACAGTCTATGTACAGCGTAGATTCATCAGAATAATACTGGAGCTTAAAGGCTTTAATTTTCAGAACGGTACATAAACTTCAGGTCTAACAATGATTTGATTTATAACAATTGTTTATAACAATTTAGGGATTTGATGGGGTGCATTCAAGGGCAGCTTCCTTGGGTGAGAGTGCAGAACAAGAGGGCTTGACCTTAATGTTGGACTGAGGCCATCTAGAAGCTAATCCACCCTTTTCGCACAAATGGTAACTAAAAACAGGAAGTTGCTTCCCCAGAAGCCTGTGAATGGTTTGTGATTAAATTAAGTCTTCTTAAGGCTGAGATTGACAAGTTTTTTTTGGGCAGGTAGCAAATACCTAGGGATATGGAAAAGACAGGTGAATGGAGTTGAGATATAGATCTGCCATGATCTAATTTAACGGTGGAATAGAGTTGAAGGATTGTCTAGCTGGTACTTACCACAATAATTGTTTCAATCCCTGTACACAGTAAGGTTAATACTATAACAAATGTTTTTGAACTTGTCCAATAACATTTCCCTGTTGCTGTGTCCATATATAGCAGCATTACTCACTCCTGAAAATCTTGATGCAGCATTACTAACTTGTTGCCCTTCTGATGTCATAAATCTTTTGTCTATAAATATATATCTCATGTTAATGTAAAAACTTAAGGCATGATGGTGTGGCTGGTTGAAACTTAACCTGTGTTCTTCTAAGGCAGAGTCGTAAATGTGAAAGATTTAAGAAAGGAATGTTCAGCCTTGTACTGAGCATGGTTTGTGCTCGAGTCATTATGCCATATTTAATATTTTCATATATTGAACACAACTGCCTGCCATAGGATATTTTGTTCTGTCCAGCCAACCATCATAAAGCTGTTGCCTTGCTGTTTGTTTGACTCACAAGGTCTCACGATGCCCTTATCAGATGAAGTTAGTTACTAAGCAATGAATAGTGGTACAATTCTTAAACAGGCAAGTTTTGGAACGCTGACTCAATTTGCAAAATTCTGTTTCAGCGGAACTTAGTCATATCATGACCCCTGGCCTGGTTGTGCCAGGTAAGCATTCACCACCAGGATCCCATAGGAGGATAAGCTTCAACCCACCTGTGGCTGAGCCAAACAACACTACCCAGAATGTGTGTGAGAACAAGGAGAGACCGCAGCTGCCAATGCAAGTATCGACATCAGCACATGCACCTACATCATCGCCAGCATTGCCTTCGCGCCCACCTTCTGCTCCAGAACCTGCTCCTCGTCAGTCCCTCCCACCAAGAGTTCCAGTCAAAGCTAATCCACCTGTATTGACATTCTGTCATACCAGTGTACAACATGAAAAAGAACCTGATCAGCAGCCTCACCCTTCATCTGATGAATGTCCCGAGCTGCTTCCGACTCGCCAATCTCAAGTTCCTTTGCACATAATGATCCAGCAAGCATTGTGTAGCCCTCGACCAGTTGTCACTGCAGCTGATGGTTCGAATACAGCAAAGTCATTGCTTTTTGAGACTGCCTTTGATGATGCTAATAAGAGCCGGGCTTTGCAAGTTACCTTGGAGAAATTAAAATGGTGAGTGCTTGTTTTATTTCACATGACAGTTGTTTACGTTTTGTGTACTTAGACGCAAGTGCTTCTTAGTGCTGTGTGATGAAACTCGAGGGAGAATGGATTAGAAATTTATACTGAGAATGTTACTTGAGGCTAGTAATCATAAACACAACTGTGGACCAGTTGAACTCAATGGCCTGTTTCTCTACTATACATTGTGCGTAATTGCCGTATTGATGCACTTGCATCCAAATTTCAGTGTGCATTGGTGTACCTTTAATCTAAGTTCATTTGTTCTGATTAAGCCAGTTAATTGTTTTAGTGTTCTTGAATTTTGGGAGAGGGGTTGTATTTGTAAACTGACCTGAGTTGATCAGAACTATGGAAAATTCAATCAAATTGAATGGTGCATCACAAATGCTTGGGGTGACAGCAAATACAGTATAGCAGGGATGAAAATTTCACTTAGTTATAGAAGTTGTTTAAAGTGGAGGTTGATCAATACAACTCAATCAGATCACTGTTGATCCCCCTCTGTGAACTAAAGCAACTTGCCATATAATCTGTAAAAGAAGTGTCAAAAGTGGTGTAACCTTCTTTCCAGCAACTTCTAGCGGTGAAACAAAATAAGCCCCTGACAGCATCAGAGGAGCAGGAAGGCTTCTGAAGGGTCTAGGCCTGAAACGTCAGCCTTCCTGCTCCTCTGATGCTGCTTGGCCTGCTATGTTCATCCAGTTCTACACCTTGTTATCTCAGATTCTCCAGCATCTGCTGTTCCTACTATCTCTAAGCCCCTGACAATCACTTTACAAGTAACAATTTATTTATCTAACTCTAACAGTGAACAAATTAACTAAACGATTAACAAACTGAATAAACCCCTTCTAACTACTTCTAATAAAACAAGATTCTAATAGCATACTGTTCCAATAAATATGAAGTTCCACTTATATAAAATAAAATTTAGTGTCTCAAAATTACAGCCAGATTACAGGGTTTCCAGAATGCTCTGTGCTTCTCTGTCGAATGCTCTGTCAGGAATGCTTTGTCTGTAAATTCTTCCATCAGGAATCTTAGCTAGGAGTGCCATGGTGCTGTTGTGAATAGATGGTGCCTTCCCTAAGAGCTGAGAGCTGTTATGTCTAGCAGATGGCAGGTAGCTCAGCGGATTTTCCAACTGCCCCCTTCTGTTATACCCCTGATGACACATCAATTTCTTACAGTCGGATTGGTCCTAGGTCGTCAAAACAATCAGATTCAAATTTGATAGGTTTTAGGTATCTAAGTGCCTGGTTCAAATTGATTGGTTAAATTCAAAAACCTGTTGTCTTGGTAAAAATGATGCTTGGCCTGCTAACAGTATGGCCTTTCGATACAAATATTTCAACTCATATGTACTTGCGAACTTTCAAGCTGCTCACGGACACCTCCAAGCGTAGAAAAAGCACAATCTTTTAAAGGGACTGCACAATGCTCCCCCCACCCCAGTATTTTACAAACACCAATATTTTACAATACCATATTCTAACATCCTGCCTCCTAATCCATAAATACTCTCCCCAACTTTGCAACAAAGTTTAAAGGCCTGCATAGTTGAAGGGCCTGCTTGTGTATACTACTACATCTACATTACATGGTGATGAGCAGAAGGAATGACTGTGTTTGTGCTTTAGTTCTGTCAGCATCATAGACACAAAAGATAGTTTAAGATTTGGGGAAAAATGGGGTTTGTGTCAGAATTCCTTGAAATGTATTCGTTCAGTTCTAATTTTTGACCAACTTTGGTGAACGTCCTTTGAAAAAAATTGAGTGAGTTCTAATTCTCACTGATATGCAAACCTTTATTTATTAGACCCTGTGTATTTATATTCCTTTACTCTTTAAAATTCTAATTCATGACATTTGTGACTTTTGCTTTTGAAATTCTGTTTCCACTCTCCCATCCCAGAGGGTATTATCTCCTTGCTTAGCTATTATTGCCTAGTTGTCATTCACCCTCAAGTTAGCCCTATCCAAATTGCATTATTCTTGATGACCTTGCACAGTGATAGCATCTGGCCTTGTAGGTCCACCTGGCAAAGAGGTGTACCATGATGTGTCCAAGCAGGTTAGTTTAAAAATATTTTCATTGTTACAGGTGGTAGTATCCCTACTTCTAGGGCAGAAGATTCAAGCCCTGCCTGCCCAGGAGGGGCGGTCATGCTTCCGAACAGTCTGATTTAAAAACATTCTTTTAGATGGTAAATGATAGAGGCTATGTGACCCAGAGGATGAGAGACCTGTCAGCTTTGCCAGATTCTCCGATGTTTACAGCACAAAAGATGACCGTTCAATGCATTATGTCTGTGTTGAACAGCAAAGATCTGATTACACTAATCCCACTTTCTAGCTTTTGGTCCACAGCCCTGAAGGCTATGGCAACGCAAGTGAACATCTAAAGGATTGCTTTATATATTCTTCCTATAGTGTGGTGATCAGAATTGCATGCAGTACTCCCAATTGTGGCCTAACCAATGCTTTATACAGTTCCAGTATAACCACATTGCTCTTGTATTCCATGCCTCGTGTAGTAAAGGCAAGAATCACATATGTTTTCTTAACTACCTTATCTACCTGCCCTTCAGAGATACGTCAAAATGCACACGTTTCAGTACGTACCAGGGTCCTGTCATTCATTGTATAATCCCTTAGGTTGATAGCCCTCCTATGTGTCCAAATTGAATTCCATTTGTCACTCCTATGCCCACCAGACCTGTTTACTGATATTCTCCTGCTGTTTACGGCTATCCTTCTCAGTAGTTACCACCCTACCAATTATCATGTCGTCCATGAACTTCTTGATCATGTCTCCTAAGCTTATCAATAATGTACGTCAAAGACAACAAGAAACCCAACACTGAGCCTTATGGAACTCCATTGGAAACAGACTTCCAGTCGCAGAAAGATCCTTCCACCACCACCCTTTACTTCCTGCCTGTCAGCCACTTTGGATCCAGTACCACTTTGATTTGGATCACATGGACTCTTGCTTTCTTGACCAGTCTGCAACTATGAACCTTATAGACTTTAGCACAGCTTTTAATGTCGATCACATCAAATCAACACCCTGGGTACCTCTTCAAAAAAAAAATTGATCAAATTTGTCAAACATGATTCTCCCTTAAATCCATGCTGATTATTCCTGACTAATCCATGGCTTCCCAAGTACAGAAATGTTCAGTCCCTCAGAATTCTTTCTCTTAACTTCTCCACTGTTGAGTTTAGACTGATTGACTTGGAACTTCCTGGTCTATTCCTCCCTATTTTTTAATAATGGGACAATGTTATCAGTCCTCCTGTCCTCTGGCGCCTCATCCATTCTTTCCTCACCTGTTTCTCCATTCCCAGCATAGTGTGCTTCATGGCATTTGGTGTGGGAACCTTGGGTGATTGTCGTCTCCCAAACTGTGAATTGCCCAGTTTATGCTTTTCATCACCTGCTGCTCCTGCAACTTTTCAAGTTCAAACTTGTACAGAACAAAAAGTGAACTGAATATTTAAAATTCCTCTATCTACTCCTCAGGTATTCTCTACAAACTCCTTTTGGGTTCTACCCTTTTCCTTTCTCTAATTTCATCTCAAGGTACTGATTCATGCTCTGATGTGGTTCCACAGGTCATGCTGATGTCCTGGTTTGTAAGCTTTCGCAGATCGTCCTTGCTCTTGTCTATTTTCCAGCAGGAGTTGCTTTTGAAAACTTAGGACAGAAATACCCTACTAGTTGTTGCAGCTCTTCCCTTAAAGGTAATGTCACTGGGTGAATAATCCAGAGCCCCTTGCTAGTACCCTGGTAACTCAGGTTCAAATCTCACCACAGCAACTGGTGGAATTGAAATTCAGTCTATATACCTGAAATATGAAGCTAGTCTCTGTAACGGTGACAGAGAGTATAATTCTTGTTAAAAGCCCATCTAGTTTATTCATGTCCTTTAGAGAAGGAGATCTGCCATAGTTACCTCATCTGACCTATGTGTGACTCCAAATTCACAGTAGTTGATCAAGTAATAGATAATTGACTCTTAGATACCCTCTAAAAATGGCCTAAGAACCCACTCAGTTTGAGAGCAATTAGGGAAAGCAACTCTTGCCAGCAATGCCTACATCCCATGCAAGATTTTTTTTAATATAAATGCTCACAAGGTTGTTGCCTGAGGGTTGTTGCACGTTCTATCGAATTGCCCTGACTAAAATCTGTGTACCCAAATAAACATAACTTAGAAATAAAAGTAGCAAGTGCTGGAAATATTTGGTATCTGTAGGTGAAGAAACAGAGCTTGAATCTCGAGCTACGAACATTTTTATACAACAGCTTTGAGTCTAGACAGCTCAACAGTACAAAAGGAAGTCAATCAGCCCATTCCATCAGCGCCAGATCCTAGACCTGTCAATTAAGCCACATTTCCCTGTCCTTTCCCATAAAATATTCAAATAGTATTATATACTGTATTTTTATTACAATACATTGTATATAGCATTCAATATTATGAATTCTGCACCCTTTCTTGTTCTGGCAGGGAATTCCCAAATAGCCTTCTATAATTAAGTCTCGTAGTCTCTCCCTTTTATCTAAGGGGACGGTTTTAAAGTAATGTCTTTCAGTTACCAGCTCATTGATTACTGAAAGTGGTTTTCCCCTAATGACCCTACCAATCACAATTTTCAATACCTCTCATCAGATCTTGTCTTGATTTGCTGTTTATTGAAAGTCTCAGTTTCTCTTGTCTGTTTTCACCTGTGTTTCACCTCACTGCTTCTTCTCGCTCCACACTGAAGTAGGATGTGCAATATTCTAACTACAGCTCAACCAAAACATTGTGTTGACTCAACATACCTCTTTACTATGAACTTCATCGCTTCATTTTTAAATATAACAGCTTTATCAACTCGTTCTTCCATCTTAAACATATCAAGTTTGCAGTTTTTAAAATAATACAACATAAGAGCACGTGCATTTGACTTACTGTGCCAGTGAAAGTGCTCTACAATTCATTCTACTTTCCTGTGTTTTCCACATAGCCCTGCAAATTCTGCTCCAAATGTTTAGCCAATTCCTATTTCAAAGTTACTGTTGAATCAGCTTCCATTCCTGTTTTCAGGCAGATTGTTCTAGGCTGTCATAATTGACTACATTTAAAAAAATTCGCAATACACAGCTGCTGCTTTTGCAGATTGTTAGATCTGGGTCGTCTTGTTATTGATCTTCCTGCATTAACAGTCTCTTCCTCATATCCAGCCTATCCAGTGTGGAGTATAATGTTTCCCACATGAACCAACAGAGTTTTTTGTTAAATAACTAACTCTGTTTTGTGTAACCTGATTACCCAGCCCCTCAGATGATGAAAACACTGAGGATGAAGAGGAGGAAGAGCAGAGGCCCAAGAAACAAGAATATCCAGCACTAGTTTCATCAGTTGTCATCATTCCAGAACTTGTGAGACAGGAAGAAGACGTGAGCGACTCTGATGATGATGGTCCAGTTCTGTACAAAGATGACTACGATGAGGACGAGGGAGATGATCAATCCAGTACGTACTTACTTGTATTAATTTAAAATGTCTGTTAATCTATTGTTCATCAGGGAGGATTAGCAGTTACATTTGCATATGTGGAAGTGAGTTTGTGCCAATCTTGTCCATTGAGTGTTAAATCTAGATGTTGTAGTCTGTCTTTCTGTAATCCACCTCAATTTAGTATAATTAATTATCCCAGTACAGATATTAGCCTCTGGTATATTTGCAATGTTATTGTGCTTCCTGTTGTTCATCTTTTTTCCCTTGAAGATTTAAAACATAAGCTCTAAAGTGCTTAGTTCTTTTGGAAGAACAGTAAAGTATTGCTTGCTGTATAAAATCTTATCTTAAATCTTCCATAGGTTCATTGGCCAATAAAGTAAAACGAAAAGACACTTTGGCCCTTAAACTGAGCAACAGACCTACAAAGCAAGAACTTATAGAGAAGAACATCCTACCTCATCAGTCTGATCAAGAAAGACTAGAAATTCGACAGCAGATTGGAACAGCACTCATCAGGTAGGGTGTCCGAAAAGTGGATAGTAGATTTCTCAATCACACAAAGAACAATGCTTTGCCTCGTTTAAATAAATTGTTAAATAATTTGCTTGTTGTTGTATGCTGCATGTACGCTGGTATTGTAGACATAGGAATTTACAGTGGTGAGTGAGCTTCCTTGCTTAATAGAGTATGAACCATGGTTCAGTTTCTAGAATTATCTCCACCAAGTCAGATGGTTGTGGTTTCAAGACCATATCAGAGATTTGAGCACAAAATATCTAGACTGACACTTCAATGTAGTCCTGAGGCAGTGTTGCACTGTCGGAGGTGTTTTTTTTGTGTTACAAAATCAAGGCCCTGTTTGTTCTAGAGTTAACATAAAATTCTGTGGCACTATTTGAAGAATTGCAGACTGCTTCCCATTGTCTTGGCCAATACTTATCCCTCAGGTCATGTCAAACTGTTTCTTATCACAATGTTGTTTGTGGGAGCTATGTGCAAGTTGCCTGTTGTTTCCCTAGACTAGAATACTGACTGCCCATCAAAAGCACTTCTGTGGCTGTAAAGTATTTTTGAAAGTTCTGAAGCTGTGAAAGGTGCAAATTATTATTTTTTAAATGTAGCTTGTGGGTAATTCCTGAGTGTGGCAATCATACTTGTGTTTGCTGTCATTTTATGTATGCTGTTTTTGGATCGTGTCCAAGTCTTTCGACAGTTACCACATTTGTGTAGGTTATGTGTGGCCAATTCATACAGTAGTGTGGTTCACTGTCAGCTGGGTTGATACCTTAACAATAACCCTATACTGGATGTACACTAGGTGGCTGGGGAATAGGGTTTCCAAAACTGCTTCATTCAGGCGTGCCTTATCCGAGAATAACCCCAGTTCCACCCACTCTTGCATTTTGCTTTATCCCTGTATGCAGCTTCTGGAAAGAGAAATCTAAGGCAGACAAGGGTGGTTTTATACACGTATAGATAGGTAAATTCCAGAAACCATGCAGCAACCAGAAGGGAATGGTAATCTGGTACATTATTCCATCCAGGATTTGGATTCCAGGTTGTTCTGAATTAACTGGCTGCTGTAAAAGTAGTTCAGGCAGCTATAGTTGAACACCAAGCCAAGTTTAACAACAGGAGCAAGGTCAGCATATGCACATCCTAAATCATGTTGAAGTGATGGCGCAAGGCTGTTTCTCAGACCTTAAACATCCTTCACCTGTCACGTGAAATAATTTATCCTTTTCTATTTCATCAGGCGTCTGAGTCAAAGGCCAACTGCGGAAGAACTGGAGCAAAGGAATATTCTTAAAAGTTAGTGCACTTTTTATCCTCATCATAATTTTGTTCATATTGTTGTGAGAAGTAAAGTAATACGGTTTTACCCATCACTGGTTATTGTATATTTTTGATGCATTCATCTTGAAACAGACTTTATTGTTGGAGTCCTGTTGAAAGATGGAAAGTATAACAAATTTATGAAAACACAAATTGGGACATTTGTCTCTGAATTGTTAAACAAGCTATTTTGTAAATGTGACAATACTTTTGGTTAGCTGTGCGAAGCCAACCACCAGAACAAGGTATTTTTTAATCCAGATTCAGCCACTACCCCCTTGCCCAGGGGAACACACTCCATTCCCCCTTCCTTTCACTTGTCATTACTTCCAAAAGTCATTCCCTTTGATTGTACCATTAGTAATATTCTACTTCTTTCCCTATTCACATTGCTTACTATATCCCTCTTTTCTTCCTTACTGTAATGCATGCTTGTGATTTCTTCTTGAGTAGTGCTTTATAAAAGCAATTTCATACTCATTGTAAAGTAACTTCCTGTACGTTTTATCTAACCAGTATTGCATTTGCATTGTATAAAAATGCTACTTTTGTTTAGAAAGGCTAATTTAAGCTTTATAAGTCCACTTTCTTCAGACTATCCACTTTACAATTTTTTTGGTAAGCGTATTGTCAGTACCTTACTATTTTTTCTTGCATCCTACTTTTTAATGTTGAAGCTGATTCTGTACCAGTTTAGAAGAAGGACAGGCTAGTCATACATACAAGCAGCATGCTTTGTTTGTTTGGTTTGGTTTGGTAACTTGCTGCCAATCTGTATACTGAGAAAATGTTGGTCCTACTAATATTATTGGATCATGTTCTGTGTTGAAGTAATAAGTGTACAATTTTAACTTGCAGATAAAGACGAGGAACAACATGAGGCAGAAAAGCGAGAGATCAAGAGACGGCTTACCAGAAAGGTAGGTACTGAAGTGGATAGTTTGTAAAGTTTGTGAAAATCTGCTTTGTGAATTAATATCAGATTGCTGTCTGGCCCTTGTTTATTTAATTTGAGTATTGCACCCATCTAAATGCTGCTTTATTACCCTGCATTGCGGAATGTCTAGAGCTTCTCATTCCATTCCTTCTTTGTGAATTTCTAAGAAGGTTTGTAAGAGTTTTATTGTTTAACATCCAATAGAATAATTTTGTTGAAAACTATTTTGACAAATGTTGCATGGTTAAAAGAATATTGTTTTAACCACGAGCCTTCAAAGCAAGTATAACCTGTTTTATGACTTTTATCTTTGATTCCTTTAGCTCAGTCAAAGACCTACAGTGGCAGAGCTCCAAGCTAGAAAAATCTTGCGCTTCCATGAATATGTTGAAGTAACAGATGCCCATGACTATGATCGACGTGCAGATAAACCGTGGACTAAATTAACACCAGCAGATAAGGTGGGGAGGCATTGTCTCTAGCAGAGAGTTGGTTCAGATTGTGTTTGAGTAATTAACTGCTTTTCTCCAATAACTCACTGACTAGCATTGATATTAATCAGTGTTACTACAATTAGTGCGAATTGTGGTGTGTATTGTTGGGACAGTCCTCCTCCTCCTCCTGCATCAAGTCATAGACCTAGGACAAATTTTTTTGATTAGCAATCTTCATCTTTATCAACATATTTTCTTATGAAATTGGTGCCGCTTTGCTCGCAAATTGCAAAAGTATCAGATTCACAAACTAGGCTCTTGCATTAGTGTCAGTATTATTGCATTATTTAATGTTCTACAGTTCCCACTATGCTTTGCTTTTTTGCTACTTGTGCATGATATGCTAACAGTTCACTTTTCCTCCTTCTGCATATGAACATTGAGTCATGACCTTTCAATGATTCTTTGGACCTTTTCACGTGCTTAAAGAGTCAGGCTGGCCCTGGCTTAGCACTTCAGGCTTTTCTTGCATTCCATCTGTTTATCTTGAATTATTAACACCTTTTTCATTATACCACCTTTCAACATTCCATTTGAGATTTATGCTCACAGTACTCAAACCTCTGATATTCGCAGCCACTGTTCCAAACACACATGTGCCCTGAATAGGTGGGTAAAACAGAGCAGTATAGTTACATATTAGTGTATTTGAGGTTCAGTCAAGCTCAGAGAATATCTGCTGTATTGCATCAGGCAAAGGGCAGATGGACTGTTGCTGGTAATTGTTGGTAGGGATTAATGCTGCCATGAATTGTGATGCTAAAGTTATTTTTTTTTCGTAATGCGATACACCAAGCACTTCTAAATAATGTCAATGGCAATTACAATACCATGGGCAGGACAGTCTCAGTGGTTAGCCCTGTTGCCTCTCCTCGCCAAGAACCCGGGTTCAATTCCAGCGTCGGGCAACTGCCTGTGTGGAATTTGTATGTTCTCCCCGTGTCTGCGACAGTTTCCGCCAGGTGCTCCAGTTTCCTCCCACAGCCCAAAGATGTGCAAGTTAGGTGGATTAGCCATGCTAAATTGCTGCACAGTGTACAGGTAAGTGCACAACTTAGCCATGGTAAATGCACATTTACAGGGATAACGTGGGGGGTCCTGGGTCCGGGTGGGATGCTGTTTGGAGGATTGGTGCAGACTTGATGGACTGAAGGGCCTCTTTCTGCACTCTACAGATTCTATGATTCTATGACGATTGGGAAGTTTTCTCAAATGAATAATGGGATAATAATAAAGTTGCACACAATATCAGGAATCAGATCCTCTGACCAGGCTGGTTTATACTATCAGGAAGTCAGGTACCACCTCCTCCCACCCATCTCTTCAGAAACTTAACTACTTTACACTTAAAATATATTTATGCTAATTGCCTCAACTACTTGTGAGAGCAAGTTCTACTTTTTAACTACTCTCTAGGTAGAGCGGTTTCTCTGAAATTCCCTGTTTGGTTTTAATAGCAAATATACTTACAGCTTCTACTTCTGGTCTTCCCACGGTTATAAATGGCTTTTCTAAATCTAAAACCCTTCATAATTTTGAAAATCTCTATTCCAGCACTGTCATCTTTGGTCATTTGGAACGTGTGATCAATTAACTTCCCATTTTCTTTTAGGTCAAGAAATTCCCATTGTTTTATCAAGCTAGTCAACCTTTTACTATATGTGAATGATGCAGATCACTCAAGAGTTAAGAATAATTAAAATTAGATAAAAATACAGGCTAGGCACTCTGCTCTTGCAGTATTAGCTCCTAACATTAGGGCGACGTCATTGCTCCAAACTGCATGTCATAACCAGTGTAGTGACTGGCATGTTTTTGGACTGAATTGTTGAACTGAGCAATAGCTCTGCCACCTTTTTGACTCAGTAATTCAGAATTAAAATAAATCTTTATTTTACAACCTTTCTCTGATGTCCCCGACAGGCAGCAATACGAAAAGAGCTAAATGAATTCAAAAGTACAGAGATGGAGGTGCATGAAGAAAGCAGAATGTATACGAGGTAATCTTTTAACTCCAAAAATGATATTGCTTACAGTGACAATGGTTGGCTTTGCGTGTCCATTAACTTTAAAGTTTCCACCCAAGTGACCCAGGGTAGGAAGGGTGATGAATAGTGAATGCACTGATATTAAGCCTTAAGAATCTTTTGTGCTTGATTTTATATATGATAGCACTGTATTTGCAGCAATTTTCCTCTATCCTTATGCAACAGAATTTTTTTTTCCACTCCTCTACATTAATCATGACATCCAACTGCAAATCCTCTTGGTTACTGTCAGTAAGGACCACAGGAATAGTTATAGACTGTTCAGTAAGATCACACCTCGTCTCTATTTTAACTTCATCTACCCTCATTTACTCAATAATCCTTTATCACTCTTAACTAAACAAAACTTATTAGTTTTGAAGATGCTAATGACCTGAGCATTCATAGCCTTTTGAGATGATCTGAGTGAAGACATTCTTTTCACTTCTGCTTCAAGATAAGAGATCAGCTATTGAGGATGATCCCTAGACCTAAAACCTGCAGTTTCTTTAATAAATATTTATTTTTCTTAAGTGTTTTTAAGACCATTTTAAGATATAATTCATACAATTTGTATGTTGCTGGAACAGTGTGGTATGTGTTCTTTGTCTATATGATCGTTATTTGAACCTTCCTGAGAACTGTCATAGCAACAGGAGAATGGCATTTAGCCCTCAAATTCTGTTCCACCATTCATTAAGCTCATGGCTGGTCTAGATTTTAAATGCTTTCTCCTGGCTTGACTCCATGTCCTTTATACTCTTATCTGGCAGAAAATTCTGTCAGTCACAAATTTAAAATTTCTAATTGATCCCGTATCTACTGCAGTTTGTTAGAGGCAATTCCACACTTTGACAAGCCTGTGCATGAAGAAGTTATTCCCAACTTCTCTCCCTCATGCCTAGTTCTGATTTAAGGCTCTGTTCCTTAGCCCGTGATTCTCATCTCTGCCTGACTCTGCCTCTGTTTGCTGGAGTGTCGTGTCCCTGCCCTACCCCCAACTGCCTGCCTTGTGCCGTGCCACCACCACCGCCCACATCCCCCCACCCCCTCTCCCGGCCTGCCTGATTCTCACCCTCTTGATTCCTGCCCAAGCCCCTCACCATCAGAATCTCAAACTTACCAGTGGTAAAGTTCCATTCTGTCCACCTTGCCAATATTTTTAATTATCTTAAAATCCTCAATCAAGTCATTCCTTCACTATCCATGGTTGAGCCTAGTTGATGTAATTTTTCCTCATTCTCCACCAATCAGTGTTCTGATAAGATTCTGGTGAACTAGGCTATAATTCTTCTAAAGTCGATATCCCTTTTCTAAGGGATGTGTGTGGAACTCTGTTCACAGTACCCTGTATTTGCCTAGGCAGAAATTTGTATGGCTGGAACAAAACTTACTCCGTGTTATTTTCTAGCCTGCTAGTTATAAAGGCTAACGTTAGGTTTTTTAGTTATGTTTGTACGAGATGGTTACATTTCAATGATCTGTTACGTGAGCATCTGTCGATGAGATTACTATATACTACTCCAGCATCATCCTACATTCCCTACACGTAGGCATTTTAACAGGGAGCTCATTGGTTCTCAATGAGCTTAAATTCCGATTGAGTATTCTGCTTTTTAGCCGGTGGTATTGGGCTAATCAGAGTTCCTTTGAATGACAAACTGATTCATTGCGGACCAGTCAATTGAAGCTGTCCCTTTGTGGTTGTCTGTCGTTCAGTGTCAGACTGAGTGTTATAGTTGACTCTTCAGTCACAGGGAGGAGAAAGAGCTTGTGCTTTAAAAGACTTCTTGCATTCTCATAATTTTTCAGAATCAAACCAAATTTAGTCATTGTTAAAGGCTAAGCAATCACCCTTCTGAACCACAGTCAGATCCCACAATCAGTAACGAGAAAAATTACCAAATTTTTGTTTCTAATGAGGAATAAATGCTAATCATGACAGAGGGAAAACTTCCCTTTTTCTCTTTGAATCATGGAATCTCCTGCGGCTACCTGACTGCCAATGGAGCTGTGGTTTAATGTTTCATCCAAAAGACAGCAACTTCAACTGTTCAGGACTCCCTCAGTACTGCACTTGAGCATTAGTGTAAATGCTGCAATTCCAAGTAGGGTTTAATCATTCAACCTGACTCCCAATTATGCACTACTGGCTGAGTCAAGAATAGAAGGAGAAAGAAAGGGGGATTGTTATTGAACAAGATTATTGGCCCCATACTGTATTAATTCTTTTTCTTTTCTCTGTAGGTTTCATCGACCATAAGAACATGTGCAAATGCAAAAGGAAATCTAGCTACACAGTACGGGGATGAAGGCTGTCTCCTGAATACTGTACATGAAGCCGTGTTGTATTGACAGTTGTGTACAATATATTCAATACACATTCGATGAACCTGGTGCCATGGGGAAAGAAATCAATACTTGATAACCGTATCATATGTAAATCATGCTTTCATCAATTAACTAATCCATGAAATGGAGGTTCCCCTTGATCATATCTGTCTTTGCGCCTCCAGATTGATACAATACTGCGGCTGGTTTCAAATCGCAGTGCCAAAAAGACTTGAGAGCTGCTGGAATTGTGTGCTTGGGAGTGGTTGTATTTTTCTGTAAGCTTTTACTGGAACTGAAAACGTGTGTCTGTGTATACAGACCAAGTTTGGACTTTCCTCTTCTTAATCTCACCCTTTGTATCTTTCTTTTTTAATGCACGCACTACAATGGCTTTGCTTGGTTTGAAGGTTGCTCTTGGTCAATGTGATTTTTTTTTTGGTCTGAGAGTATCTGTCCCAGCTCTCCTTTTCTGCATTACCTCTGTGTCCATCATCAGTTCCATACCATTTAGCTGCTAGTTTCCCCAGTGGCAAAATGTGATCCTGGAACAACTGCAACAGATGAAAAACTTTACATACTCGGTGTGTTTTTTTTTAATGTGAACAATGCCACATAAGAGTCCATCTCTCATCTATCTCTGAATGAAAAAGTACTGTTTTCATAGTAGCAGGGCTCTGTTGAAAGGAAAGTAATGTTGTACCTGGAGCCTTAACTTTCCATCCAAAAGGTGCACAGTTCTTTGGGAGGAGAAAAGTATCTTTTTGTACAGTCAGGCATTGATTTGTACTGGACTACAAATCGGTGCCTGTGTGGCAAATGCACCACCCTCAACTACTGTATAAAACATTGATTTAGATTAAGTCAATATGTGTACATTTGTCTTCCTGTTTAAATATTGAATAAAAGTATTGTTTGACACTTTTCTTTTTACAAAAAAAAATCAGAATACACTTAACACTAATTGGGATAACTTCCTTCTCAACCAAACTGTACAAAATACGTACTTGTTTTAAGTTCCATCTCCTAGACATTTTTTCAAGTTGCCTTGCAATTCTTAATGAATCTCTTCCCATTCTCGTGGTCCACGACACACAATAGGTAGGGGAGATCAGGATTTGTTAGAATTTTTATTCTGTTTCTTTCCCCTCTGGCATTTTTCCTTATTATCAAGCAATAGACTTTTGTATTTTATGTTCTTAATCTATTTGGACAGCTCAGTAAATTCATTGTGCTTCATGGTTGAATATGCTGACTGGGTTGAAGGGTTTGTTTTTCTCAAATGAGGCACTTTCTCTGTTTTTATTTGTAATACTCAGTCTCCAGTCAGCATTATTTCAAGGCTCTTGTGTGCAAACAGACCAGTGGGACTGCCTTAATTGATTACACTCTTAATCATCATTTTACCGGTGAATTCTTCGTATTATCCAACCGAACTATATGCCGTGGGAACTGTGAGATTTTAGTTGGGTTTTAACATAGGAACGGCACAGAGTCAAAACATTTGCCACAGCATTAAAGTGATGGGTAGGCTAGGTATGTTGGCATTGAGCAGTGACTCAATTAGAGAAAGGCAACAAAGTTGTCAGACTGCAGTGTAAACTGATCAAACCGTACCTGTTGTCATGCATTACAATTCTTGCTTCTCTTCTGTTTTCTGTCCATAACAGTTCATTAAGGTAAGGAGAAACTGGAGAGAATAAGTAAGCTGTGGAAAGCATAAATGTTTTGGCTCATTTCGTGTTGTTAGCCTTGGCATTTGTTTGTGCCGCACATCATTTTTGCTTGATAGGGTCAATAATACACAAAAGAATCTGCTTCCTTGAGAGGTTGATTGGGATCCCTAGCAGATTCTTATTTATTGCAGCAGTTGGTGTTGTACTGAGCCATACAGGTTGGGCAGATCCCTGGTTTGGTCTTTGTTCTGTGCCCCCTTAACCAATATCTGTTGGGATAACTTGGGCACTGTAATTATCTTTGGTGCCTCTGTGCAGAGGAGAAAAGTCAGGCAGGATTCCCACTCCTGATTACTATCCGCTAAATCTTGCTGGGAAGTGCACAAGTAGGACAGGGTCAGACTTGGATCATTGAAGAGCCCGCCAAAGCTCTTGCTAGGTTTGCACTTGAAGAATAGCCAAATTTTGGAAGGGTTGGGGGATTGGTAGTATCAGAAGATTTCAGATACCCTCCTACATGCATCAATGACTACAGGGAGAAAGGAGGGTGAATGAAAAAAATAATGGCAAGAAAATAAGGGTGCTACTACACACTGGAGTTTTCGGGCATTCTAAACTGCTAAGAATCTAATTTAGAATTTTGCTTTTGCTTAAACCATGTACAATGTGGCAGGGATTAAGAACCCTACTTCCCCTCCCCCCCTTTTTTTTATTGCACATGTATGTAATATTTTAGAAAAGTATATTAATACATTTTTTTGTAAAGTGTTGGGTATTTTAAAATAGTCTTCCTTGTACCTTTTTCCCCAATGCCAGTTCAGCTTCAGAGTTTACCCATTGAATCCACATCATAGTGGTGCTGTTTTTAAGTCTGAGGGGATCAACCTTTTAGATGGTCCACTGACTATTATTGTCCCCCCCCCACAGTTGCTCAGTTATAAAGTGCGTCTGAACCAAAAGGCAGATTAAAAAGAGATTGTTAAAAATCCAGCCTCCATTAGCAATTATTCTTTCTAAACAAAAGACAAAAATTAATTTTTTTGCAGTCTGTATAGTTGTATGTACATTTTCATGAGTTGTAAATAATTGAACAGTTACTGTTGCTCTTATAATATTGGTGTATTTTGTTCTCATTCAGTGCTGCTTTCTTTTATTAAAAAAAAAGTAGATTCCTATTTGGTTGTAAATTGGTTGAGTTTCTTTTTAAATTATTGAACTTGCACAAAAGCCTTCTGATACAGAGCAGTTACTCACTGTCCTTCAAAGGACTTGCAAAGCAGATCATTTTCAGCACTGTCGGGTATAGACAAGGCCTGTGTATAGATTGGCCAAAGTGTAATCCGCCGCAGGTGCTGTGAATGGAAAACGTTTGGGTCTTTCTTGATGTGAAAACTGGGTTGAATCTAACGTCCATCTCTTCCAAAGTCATCACGTGAATTGCACCTCCAAAATGACTTTTTTAAACTCAAACTGTGGAATGACATCTTCAAGAATGAAGGTTTTTCAGTTAAATGATATTTCTGGCGTACAAACAATTGTATCAATGGATTGAAGGGAGGACACCAAGGAAGCACAGAAGTATGAGTGTCTGAACTAACAATCAGAATCCCTTAATCCTATACTTTTACGATCATTAATTCTTGGGAGTTATTTAAGTTATTTCCATCTGTGTGGCATCCCATCAATTGCTGTGGGACCAGTGAGGATAATGTGTACATATTCAGGTAGATGAATATCATTGACAGCCTGTGTTTTTCTTTGAAAAGTCTTATTATCTACTAGAGTATTTTTGTTTCAAATCCTCAAATAAGCAAGGAATATCACTTGAACCTAATATATTTTAAGAAAGATAAGATCTTTCTGGGTGCCTGTAGTCAATTTAAAGATGTGTTAGTTGTGCTAAAGTTCAGCTACCAGCATTCCTACTGACTCAGTCACAGCCTGTTTTGTTGACATGAGCCTAGATTAAACTGGGGTTTTGCTATGTTTAACTTGGATAGTGCAGTAGTAGCAAAGGGTTGCTGTTATATCAGAGCTGGTATGGTACGTTTGTTCTTTTTAAAAATATAAACCTGAGAGTCCACAGCGAAATGGGTGACCGACAGCATTTTGCATTACACACACCTTTGAGATGTAGCACCTCTGCTTTCTAAAATTACAAATTCCTAATTCGAACAGATCTGATTGACTGGCGCAGAACTGAGGCTATACTCTTGGTTTGATTTTTCTTTTCTTTAAAATTTAACCAGTATAATTCGAAACTTGAGGAAAAGTCTTTAAAGGAAAAAAACCTTTGCAAATCAGTCAAAACTGTTCAAGAACAGTAGACCAAAGTGTATCTTTAATTTTATTCCGCTTTCATCCCCTTGTCTTTGTGCCACCACGTTGTCCTGCCAGTCTTTGCTGCATTGTGAATAAATGGTAGGTGGTATGTGTGCATGGGATATGGGTATGACACACTTTTGCTTATCTTACCTTGCTCAACCAGTGACGTGACCTCTCATTGTTCACGTGAGAATGACCAAACAAGCAGCACAATGGTTTGGTGGTTAGCACTGCTGCCTCACCTTGCCAGGGACCCAGGTTCAATTCTACCCTCGGGCAACTGTCTATCTGTGTGGAGTTTGCACATTCTCCCCTTATCTGCATGGGTTTCTGCCGGGCGCTCTGGTTTCCTCCCAGAGTCCAAAGATGTGCAGGTTAGGTAGATTGGCCATGCTAAATTGCCCCTAGTGTTGATAGATGTGCAGGCTAGATGGGTTAGCCATGGGAAATGCAGGGTTACCGGGATATGGTAGGGGGATGGGTCTGAGTGGGATGCTCTTTGGAGGCTTGGTCGGTGTAGACCCATTGGGCCAAATAGCCTGTTTCCACACAAGAGGATTTCTATGGTTTATTTTGATAGAGACAGAACCTTTTGATCTCTGTTTATTAACTGGGTGCTGATTTCTGTTATTGTGTGAAGCCCCCTTTCTTACATAGCCTTGGATAGATATCCCAGGCTGAGCACCATAGCCAATCCTAAGACCTTACACAGCAGAGTTCTCCAGGTTTTATTCATTTGTGCTGAGGGAGCAGTCCTCATCTTGTCCGTGCAAGGGAGAGAAAGAAATGAACCAGGATCCCAAATCCCTGAATAACATCCAGTGATTTATACTGGACAATGTGTGCATGTACACGATTGGCTGACCTGAGATCCTCTAATGTCACCTTCTCATTCTTGCTATTTGGCCAGCGCGTGAAGAATGGCAACTGAGCTAAGTTATCGAGAATAGTTTGGACTCATGGAATCAACATGCTGAAGAGAATCAATGCCCACGGGAAAAAAAAGAAAGGGTGTTTTTTTAATCTGAAGTTGCAGACATGCATCAATAACTGACAGGTGTGTTGCTGGCTGTCCTGTGTCAGAAAGGGTTTACATGCCATTTTAATGGGCATGTTAATTGCATTGTATATTGTGCAACCAATGTGTTGGATTCAACTTGTTATTTTTGTAGCTCTGCCTTTCTTTTTAGACCAAAAAAGTGTGTCATGTCTACTGTGATTATTTTTTGTTTATGGGAGAGGTGTCTTAACATGCTCATTCATTTCCTTCAAAGACATGACATTTTTAAACCCAGAATAAAATTACAATCACACCTTTTGCTGTCAGTTATTTGTGATGATTATTAGTTCATAAGTTGTAGGATTCTATTAGACTGCAGTGTTTTATGAAAAGTATGTATTTTTCTTTATTAGGATTGCTTACCTCAGTATTGGTTTTTTTTTTGTTTTAGGAAAGGTCACTTAACTGGAAAGGTTAACTGTGATTTCTCTCCACAGATGCTGCCAGACCTGCTGAGCTTTTCCAGCAATTTTTGTTCTTGTTTCTGATTTACAGCATCTGCAGCATATTTGGCTTTCCCTCTATTTCTGATATGCAACTTGTATATTATCTTGTGAAGATGGACACACAATATTTGTTCAATGTCTGCACCGTTTCTTCATTTCACATAATAATTTTACTTGTCTCTGCTTTTAAGACAACGAAATACTCATTTTAACTACTCTCTTCCTTTTATATTAAAATATTTTGCAACCTGTTTTTATATTCTGTGTAATTTGCTCTCATTCCACATTATTCCCTCTAATCAGCCCTTGGCTGGTTCCAAGACACTCTTGATCCTGGTTTTTTAAAAAGAAAAATGCTACACTTAGCTTTTTGAGACAATTCCAGAGCATTGCCTCCAGACAGCTTGAAAATGCAAGTATGAATATTAGAGCAATTAAATTGGACATTATGTAGGAGGATAGGGTAACTTTTTTTCCCCATCCAACCTTCTCTCCTTTGTTATTCTTACTTGGCTACAAATGTCTTATCCAGTTGTCTCATACAAACACTGTGATTGTGATTATTGTGTCACCTTAAGTGTCAGAGAGTACTTTTTATTGTGATACGCAATGGCAACATGTGTACAAATTTCAGCAGGAATTATCGGATGATAATTAAAGATGGAACATCTGACTGAGTTAGTTCCTGCAAAGTGCAGGAATCTTTCTACTTTTACTGTGGTCAGCTCACTCAATGCCAGTTATCAAACTCAAAACATTCAGAAATGATCGGAAGCAAAAGACCAGCTGATTTAATCGAGTCGATCCCACACAATGGTGTTCCAATTTAAGATAACTAAAGTTCTCTGTTAGTGACAAAGTTCTGTGATCATGACACAGTCCAACATTTATTATGCACAAATAACCCATTTCAAATAGATATGTGTAATAAATAAATTGTGCAGAAGAAAAGTCAATTAGCAGAAGGATTGATGATGATTTCTCCCTCCATCTCCTCCTTCCCCCCTCCCTCCAATTCACAAGAATGATTAAATGGATATCGCAGAAAATCTATAGAATTGTATAGCAGTGCAAAATTGTGCTTCATGTCCATTAAACCATCAGCAAGCAAATGGACTAATAGCCTGAGCATTTAATAGTCTTGAAAGCGAGAGCCTTGAATGTATATTTTCTTCTTTCATGGGGTGCAAGCAAGGCCATCTCAAACAAGTATGTTGTTTTGGGTGCTGTGGGGGTAATCACTTCTGAGGTACGTAACACTGACAGCCAGGTTTCTGGTACCCTGACTGGCTCTACAGTAAAAAGGGGGTTTATCAGGTTTCAACTGATCGATTTTGTTTGGGAACTCTCTAGTCGGGCACAAACAGACCTTTCTGCGGCTGTCAGCAAGACATCAGAATGGTGTGTTGACCCCCTGGTGCCAGGGTCAAGGATGATCGGAGTGGGTGTAGAATATTCTGAAAGGGAAGAGTGACCAGCAGGAGGTCATTGTACATGTTGGTACCAGCGACAGAAATGGATGATGTTCTGTAGAGAGAATATAGGAAATTAGGCAGCAGGACAAAATGCAGATCCTCAAGGGTTGTCATATCTGAATTACTCCTGATGCCATGTGTGCAAGTGTGAGTAGGAATAGGAGGATAGGGCAAATGAGTGCACGGTGAAGGAGCTGGTGTAAGGCACAATGATTCCCATTTTTGGACCACTGGAATCTTCTGGGGTAAAAGTGACCTGTATAAGGAGGATCGGTTGTACTTGAATCGGAAGGGGATCGATATCTTGGTAGATTGTTAGTGCTACGCGGGAGGCTTTAAACTAGTAAGGGGGTTTGGCAGGGGGGAGCTCAAAATGAGAGTGAGAAAATAGATCAGTCTGAGGCCGGTACAATAGATAAGGGGAGTAAGTTAAATAGTCAAGGCAGCCAAAAGCACAGTAGAGAATGAGGTAACACTGATAAATTACATTTATTTCAATTCAAGAGGCCTGACAGATAAGGCAGATGGACTCAGGGCATGATGGGAACATGGGACTGGCATATCATAGCTATTGCAGAGATGTGGCTCAAGGATAGACAGGACTGGCAGCTTAATGTTCCAGGGTAGAAGTGCTATAGGAAGGATAGAAGGAGGGAGAGTAGTGTTTTTGGTTAAGGATAGCATTATGATTGTACTTGAGATATTCCTGGGAATACATTCAGGGAGATTATTTGGGTGAGACAGAGAAGTAAGAAAGGGATGAGCACCTTATTGGGACTCTACTATAGACCCCCCCCCCCCCCCCCACCAAGTCAGTGGGAAATTGAGAAACAATATGTAAGGATATCTCAGATATCTGTAAGAATAATAGGGGATTTTAACGTTCCAAATATAGACTGGGATTGCCATAGTGTGAAGGGCTTGGATGGAGAGGAATTTAAGTATGAATAAGAACATTTTCTTGAACAATGTGTGAATGTACCAACTAGGGAAGGAGAAAACTTGACCTCTTCTTGGGAAATAAGGCAGGGAAAGTGACTGAGGCGTCAGTGGGGGAGTGCTGTGGGGCAAGTGATCATAATTCTATTAATTTTACAGTAGCGATGAAAAAGGTTAGACCTAATCTAAAAGTCAGAGTTCTAAATTGAAGGAAGGCCAGTTTTGATGGTATTAGGCAGGAACTTTCAGAAGTTGAGTGGGGAAGGCTGTTTGCCGGTAAAGGGATGGTTGGAAAGTGAGAGGTCTTCAAAAATGAGATAATGAGAGTTCAGAGACTGTATTTTCCTGTTAGTCTTGACGGGCAAGGCTGGATAACAAGAATAATGGAGGCATATGTCATGTATAGACAGCTTGAATTGAGTGAATCCCTCGTGGAGTATGAGGGCAGTAGGGGTGTACTTAAGAGGGAAATTGGGAGGGCAAAAAGAGTTAAGGAAAATCCAAAGAGATTCTACAAATATATTTAAGGGCAAAAGAGTAACTAGGGAGAGAATAGGGCCCCTTAAAGATCAACAAGGCCAACTATGTGTGGAACCATGGGAAATGGTTGAGATACTAAATGAATATTTTGCATCAGTATTTACTGTGGAGAATGACATGAAGCTGGTGAACTTGGAGAAATAAATAGTGATATCTTGAAAAGTGTCCATATTACAGAAGAGGAGCTGCTGGAGGTCTTAAAATGCATAACAGTAGGTATATCCTTGGGATATGATCAGGTGTATCCTCGAACTTTGTGGGAAGCTAGGGAAGAGATTGCTGGGCTTCTTGCTGAGATATTTGTATCATTAACAGCCACTGGTGAGGTGCCGGAGGACTGGAGGGTAGCTAATGTGGTGCCATTAGAACAAAGAACAAAGAAAATTACAGCACAGGAACAGGCCCTTCGGCCCTCCAAGCCTGCGCCGATCCAGATCCTCTATCTAAACCTGTCGCCTATTTTCCAAGGATCTGTATCCCTCTGCTCCCTGCCCATTCATGTATCTGTCTAGATACATCTTAAATGACGCTATCATGCCTGCCTCTACCATCTCCGCTGGCAACGTGTTCCAGGCACCCACCACCATCTGTGTAAAGAACTTTCCACACATATTTCCCTTAAACTTTTCCCCTCTCACCTTGAAATCGTGACCCCTGGTAATGGAGTCTCCCACTCTGTGGGGAAAAAAGCTTCTTGCTATCCACCCTGTCTATACCCCTCATGATTTTGTAGACCTCAATCAGGTCCTCCCACAACCTCCATTTTTCTAATGTAAATAATTCTAATCTACTCAACCTCTCTTCATAGCAAGCGCCCTCCATACCATTATTTAAGAAAAGTGGTAAGGAAAAGCAAGGGAGCTATAGACTGGTGAGCTTGACGTCAGTGGTGGGTAAATTGTTGGAGGGGATTTTGAGGGACAGGATGAATTTAGAAAGGCAAGGACTGAATATGGATAGTCTATATGAATATAGATGGCTTTGTGCATCAGAAATCGTGTCTCACCAACTTGATTATTTTGAAGAGGCGACAAAGAAGTTTAATGAAGGTAGAGCAGTAGACGTTGTCTCTATGAACTTCAGCATGGCGTGCAACAGCATTATTATCGGTCTGGATTCAGGTAAAGGACAGATCAAAGAACCTTGATGAACCAGGTACATTTTTACCACAATCAATGATTGTTTCATGGTCACCATGACTGAGAATAGCTTTCAATTCCAATACTTTTTAATTGAATTTAGTTCCATCAACTGCCATGGTGCTATTTGAAAGAATGTCTCCAGATCATTAACCTGGATTAGAGTCCAGTGGTGTCATTATTGGCAGGGTCTCCCTGATTTGTCTATGTAGAATAGTTAAATTAAATCTCTCATGTACAGCAATGGATGTTGTTTCCTTTCTGATAATCAATGTTATTATCTCCGATTTGCATTTAGTGTGATAAAGATTACAAGCTGAGTTGAGCCATGTATCATTTTAAGTTTGACTTGTTTCTCTATACTATAAATATTAAGTAGCATTAACGTAGTCACTCTGATCCTAAAGCTGTCTAGTTCTCCAAAACAATGAAGTAAAAGAGAAACACTAATGCTTTGGCTGAAGACTGCTGGTTGCAACAGTTCAAAAGAAGGTTTGTTTATACTGCTGGTGGTTTTCAGCGTGAGCAATGTGCTCTCCCTGCTCAGCCAAACTCAGTTCTGCGCCTTGTTGCCCAAATAGAGGTTGTCTTATTCTTTGAAAGGTCATTACATTCACTATCTGCTTCCAACAGCCCTACCACATCTGTCACTGTTGGTTGACCAAAATGACCAACTCCACTGTCCACCACTCCCCCCAGGAACAGGAAAGCAAGAAGACACTATTATCTAGTAGGATACGTTTAACCATCAGTGATTGTCACCAACTGCAATATCATTATAACTGAACAGGAATATCCAAAGTAATTGGATTTTATTTTTTGGGGGGACTATGATTTTTCTCCTAGGAAGTGCACAATGGAGGCTGTGGCTTAGCCTTTAGTTTTCTGAGACTCCAGGCCATTCCTGAAGGGTTAGCAACCCCTGCCCCAATATTCTATCCTTAAGATGAATGAGATATGAATTTACGTCCGTGATTCTTTACATGTCAATATCCCAATTGCACAATGTGTTTCAGAGATTGCTGGAACTACCCTCACATGTACAGTTTGGGTTACTGGCCAACTGAGAGCTAGAATGCAATATAACTTGTTACACTTTCATTTGCAATTACGTATAACCAAAAAGAGTTGCACAGATATGTTTTGTTTTGGATTATCAGATTGTTTATTAGTTCAGTTGTAAAGACCTTGACCAGAATTTCACATGAGTTCAGGAGGTCCCTGGTGGCTGTCAGGACCCTGGGGGCAGTTTTACCTGTGGCAGCCAATTAAGAAGCCACCATCCTAATGGGCCTGACAGCCCAATCAGAGCAGCTTGGCAGCACTGCTAATACACATGGCTACTGTCGAGGCTGTAGGAAAGAGGAAAGAGCAGCTCCCTGATGAGCTTCCCACCAAAGGCAGGGTTTTATTTTAATGTGTCAAGGCCAGTGATTGGAGGGATGTAACCTCTGGATGCAGCTGTGGGAATTGCAGTTGTCACTGGGCTGGTACCTTAGTGAGTCACGGTGCAAACTAGAAATGAAGGCTTCACCCAACAGATTAGGAACCTACCGGGAGGTTTAACCTGTTGGGTTCTCCACGTGTTAGAATGGCAATGGAAGTAGAAAATGACCTTTATTGATCTTTTCACTGCCAGCCTCTGATCAGTGAGAGACAGCAGTGCTGATAATTCCACTTCATGAAATATTCTGTGACATTGGGAAGACTTTGGGTATTACATCCAAAGACTTTCTCCGCCATGTTATAAGTTCTTCCACTAGTGACTGGAGTAAATACATGAAGTGCATTTAAGGAATGGTTAGACCAACATATATGGATACAGGGGATTGGTGGTTATGCTGATAAATTCAAATGAGGAAATATGAAAGGAAGCTCTGGTGGAGAATGAACACCAGTTGCGACTGATGAGTTAAATAGCAAAGATGCAAGCAATTCAGCCCTATGTAGGCCTATTCTCTTCTAGTGGTGGCTGACCCCTCTGTTACTGAGGCCCTAGACCGAAACGTAAAAACTTCCTAACTCCCTACCTACACTCACCTTTACTGGCTCCATCCCCGCCTCTTCGACCTGTTTGTTTCCTCTCCTCTATCCCTCTTCTATCCGCCTCCCACTCTCTCCCTATTTATTTCAAAACCCCCTTCCCCTCCCCCTTTTCTGATGAAGGGTCTAGGCCCAAAACGTCAGCCTTTCTGCTCCTATGATGCTGCTTGGCCTGCTGTGTTCATCCAGCCCTGCACCTTGTTTTCTCGGATTCTCCAGCATCTACAGTTCCTACTATCTCGAATTCTTTACATAATCTTTTTTCCCATTCTACCTCTCTTCACCAACACAATATTTTTTGTAACCTAACTTCTGACCCAGTTTTTTTTTGGCATCTGTCCTAAAATTTCCTGATCTGGCAAATGTCAAATGGTATTTGATAACGCTCCTGTGATGTATGTTGCAGCATTTTAATGTGTAAAAGTTGTTATGTGAATCCACGGAATTGGAAACAATTTCCGATCCCGAAACTTTGCCAACTGCAGCCTTCCAAAAAAAAGTAACTTTTCCTGACTCAATGGTACTCCAGGCCAGGCAGTGGCGCTGCAGTGGGCGAGGCCGGATGTTTAGAAGCAGATCGCTCTCCGATACTTGGAAAACTCGTTGGTTAGCCGTGCGTATAAAAAGGCGAGACGGACGATGCTCTGCCTTTTCGCCCCGTGGAAACGATGCCTAAGGTAGGTGTCTGTGAGGGTCAGGGCCCAGGCGTGGCCGGCAGTGGCTGAGTGGCGGCCGAGTGCTGCTCTGGCTCATCCATGAAGATGGGAGAGGGAGGCCGTGTTTAATTTCGCGCGCCTGTGCCGGCAACCGGGATCTCGGTAACGGTTTGTGGCGGTTAGGTGAAGGCCGGGCGGTGGAGGACCCCGGATGGACGGGAATCACGTGGATGGAGAGACCACGTGCTAGGAATGAATGGGCCTTTGAGCACAGCCACGTTCTACCAATGGTACCCGTTCCTGTAAAAGCAAAACAGATCTATTATTTTACTTCGCAGAGTGGCTTTTACCAGTTGTAGGCTTACTGCTAGTTTATGTTCACCAGCCAGTTTTGCAGGCTTGGATCTGTTTCGATATATCTTAACATAGAATTAGGATGGCCATTCGCCTGGTTTTGTACAAGATGGTCAGGTTTACTGTATGTCTGGCAGTGGGGTGGGAGACGACTTCAGTTTGGAAACAAGTAAACTTTGGCAGATAGGCACACAGCTTGCTTTAGTGTGTTAACAAATTCATATTTGTGTTATTTTACACAGTGCACTGGGATCTTCTGGAAGTTGTACCTGCTGGATCCTGGCATCCATTCATGACATTAACCAGTACACCCAAAATGAGGTAAATTTCATATTTATCATCTTAAGTTTTTCTGTCCCCTCAACTGTTAAAAGGACAAATGCCCTGCTTCTGCGTCAATGGTCTATTACAGTTCTTCATGCTACATGACAGCTGATGCAGCGGCCAACAGTGTGGCAAATGCATCCAGTATGCATAGCATAGGCTACTAATATGAGGGTAATGTTGATTGAGTTCTAAAACATGCTCAAGGTGCCAGGGGTAGTTCTTTTCCTCTTTGAAACATGGCCAAGGAATCAGCATCTAAAATACAGTTCCTGAATGCCAGTCTAGGGTTTTTAAATTCTCAAATTAATGGATTGGGACTTAACCTGGTCAGAATTTGTTGGTTTATAAACTGAAAAACTGGTGACAACCTATCTGCGGATGAAACTTCTGGTATTGCGATTCTTCATGAGCATTGTGAGTGTTGATTGGTCTTATGAATGATCTTGACTAGGTAGGGTTTTGTTCATTTGATCCGCACTGTCTTAACTCTTGCCCCTCCCAGTTTTGTATACAAGAATGTATTTGTGCATGGAGTCTCCCTGGTTCAGTCGATGTTCCTAATGGATAGTTAATAGTCATAAAATGCTGATGTTTACTTTCAGACTAAGTTGCATGTATTGTCTGTTTGCGAGATAATTTTTGGTCAATATATGCATGTCCCTGGGATTAGGTATGCCCATGGAAATGTTGGCCATCTAGAGGTTCTTTATGCTTTGAGAAAAGTTTATTTGAATTGGCTAAAAGAACACTTACATCTGATACTGAATATTCAATTATAAAGTTACTGCTGTTTTTTTATGGCCATAACATTTTGGTGAGATGCTCTGATGTGGGCATCCTGCCAGGTTGCTCTTGGTCTCTGTGTGGCCAATGGGAGCATAGGCCTATGGATCAATGATGTATAGTCTTGTTCCCATAACGTTGGTAAGCAAGTGTGCCCTCACCGTTTCAGCTGGCAAGGCCAGCATTATGTCTAATCCTAGACCATCTCAGTGTATGATAACTGGGAAGATAAACCATGCAGGCTACAGTTAATCATGAAATTCTGGTAGATTTTGGACTAGATTGATTTGTGGACAGGATGATAGTCCTGTAATGTTGTGATTGAGATTCTGTCTGATTTAGTTGAAATGTCTGTCTTCTAGCTATCCAAAATGAAGAAGAGGTTGGAACCAGATACTGTTTGGGAGAGAGAAATCCTTTTTTTGTCCCATGTTTTTCAAGGAGACAAAAACTCAACGTGGGCATCTGGCGAGGTTGCTCTCGTCTAGCTCTGTCCGTGTGGCGTATGGGAGCGTAGACTTTTGGGTCTATGATGTACAGTCCCGTTCCATGACGTTGGAGAGCATGTGTCCCCGGCTTTCGGGCTGGCGAGGACAGCACCCTGTATATTCCTAGACCTTCTCAGTGTGTAATGTGACTGAGGAGATAAACCATGCAGGGTACAGTTAATCATGAAAAAGAATGTTAGATTTTGGGTCTGGACTATTGTAAGGGCAGCATATTATCCTGCTGTGATCTGTGATTGAAATTCACTCTGTAATCATTGAATTGTGCTTGTTTTGCAGCAAGACTGCATTTATCCATCCTGAATGAGGAAGGTGGTGAAAACCAGGAATGCTGAAACTGAATGCACTGTGATGAAGGTGAATTTTTATCTTGCCTGATTTCAGAAATTGAAAACCCAACGTGGTCATCCAGCAAGGTGGCTCTGTCCATGTGGCATATGGGAGTGTAGACATTCTGTCTGTGACACACAGTCCCGTTCCACGACGTTGGAGAGCAAGCATGTCCCCGGCTTTCAGCTGGTGAGGACAGCGTCCTGTATATTCCTAGACCTTTGCAGTCTGAACAGTGACTGTGGAGATAAACCATGCAGGCTACAAGCTTACGTTAGAAGCATGATCCTGTTGCTTCAGAAAGTTTTAAAAACTGGACATGTGCATCAGTCAGATTCTTTGGAATGAATACAGTTCTCATTACTATGTGCAATTTTGACTGCCAAAATTTGGGAAAGATGTTAAGGACTTGGAGAAGATGCAGCGGGTATTTTGACAGGAAATACTGAACTTCAGATATGCAGACAGGTTAGGGAATCTTGATTTGTTTAGTATACAAATTCTATCAATAGTTAACTGAAGTTGATTTCCATCTTTGGAGATCTATTTGCAGTACCAATTTAGAACTAGTATTGGACAGTATGCCCACTGGGCAATTTGGTAGTCTACATATTTGAATGAGTGTTTTCATTTACTTCTATCACTCCTGACACCGCAACAGGATTTAAGAATGAAGCCTAGTGCACAGAGATGTTGTTCGCTCTAATCCTGTAATGATGACATGAGGCTTTGTGTATCACTGAACTTTGAAAGCAGCAATCCATTGACTGTAATGAGAGATGCCAGGTGTGATTTAATGCTCTATTAGCTCACATTTGTCATGAAAATGCAACAGTAAATGGGGAAGGCTGGGTAATTATTAAATTGGAGCTTTATGGGGCAGCAAATAAAAATAAGTAGGCCATTCTATAGATCTGATGTGAAATTATTTAATTGAGCTGGCACCTGCTACTTTGAGGGGAAAGTTCCACAATTCAACTGTCTTGTGTGAAGCTGCTTTTCCTGACATGACCAACTCCTGACTGATTTTAATGCTGTTTCTCCTGAATATATTAGCAGAAAGAAGTTCTGAATTTACCATGTTGATTTCTTTGAAAATCCTGAAAAACCACCTGATAAGTTACTGCTTAATAGTTGCTATTCTGAGGATAAGATTCCTGTTTATGGAATCTCTGCATAAAAATCTATTTCCCGATAGTTCAGAAATACTTTCAAGCTGATGGTGCCCAGGTCACTTCAGTTAGAAATTAGCGGGCTGTTGATTCTCATCCTGAACTCAAGCTCACTGATTACTGAGGCGAGCATTGTTATCACTTTGGAGGTAATTTGACCTCCTTTTGACAACTGTGCTTGGGTTGGGTGCTTGTGGAAGAGTTCCAAATTTAACACTGAACTTTTTCTATTGCAGGAGCAACATTTGTTGAAGACAGCTGGGGGATATCAAGAACAGCTGAGTGATTTTGAGTTGACAAGTTCATGGGGATCATTTTGGGAAAAGTTGGATGTGAAATGATAGAGGTAAGCATTTATGTGAATATTCCTTGTACATTAGCTCTATTGCACAATAAAAATCTGTTGATTTTTCCAGTTAACAATTACCATTTTTATAAATAAAGTTCAACAGTGGGCTTGTGTTTCCGTTATATATCCAATGTGGGCATCTGGCGAGGTTGCTCTCGTCTAGCTCTGTCCATGTGGCGCATGGGAGCGTAGGCCTCTGGGGTCTATGACGTACAGTCCGATTCCATAACGTTGGAGAGCATATGTGTCCCCGGTTTTCGGGCTGGTGAGGACAGCATCCTGTATATTCCTAGACCTTCTCAGTGTGTAAGGTGACTGAGGAGATAAACCATGCAGGGTACAGTTAATTGTGAATTGGAACATATTAGAGATGTTTGGTCTGGACTGTTGTGAAGATAAGATTATATCGTTCTGTGATAAGTGATCAAGGTTCATTGTAATTATTTGATGAACTGTGCTTGTTCTGCAGTGAGGACTGTATTTTATCCATCCCGAATGAGGTAGAGGCTGTAAACCAGGAATGCTGAAATTAAATGCACTGTGGTGAAGGTGATTTTCTTTTTCTCTTGCATGACTTCAGAAATTGAAAACCCAACGTGGTCATCCAGCAAGGTTGCTCTTGTCTGGCTCTGTCCATGTGGCATATGGGAGTGTAGACATTCTGTCTGTGACACACAGTCCCGTTCCACAACGTTGGAGAGAAAGCATGTCCCCGGCTTTCAGCTGGTGAGGACAGCATCCTGTATATTCCTAGACCTTTGCAATCTGAACAGTGACTGTGGAGATAAACCATGCAGAACACAATAAGAATAGATCTAAATCTTTACATAACCATCTTTGATTTGTGCTATCAAGGCAGCAAATAAGTTTTCACGTTATTCATTGGTCCTGATCTTGATGGTGAGAAAAATAAAATGCAAAGTTTTCACATTGGCATCATTGTACCATTTGTAAAACTTGGCAACTCCTATCTGGTTGAGGGATAAATAAGAGACATTGAAGATGTGATTATGCCAGAAACATGAGATGCCTGCAAAGTAGTGGAATATTGGTTTATCTTCTGGCTTGTGAGCTTTCACAATTTTGAAAGCATGGTTGTCACACGATAGTACTTGCTATCCTGTCATATAGGAGTGTGTATTGGATATAAAATGTCCTGGCAGCAGGTTATAAAATGGTTTTACAAGTGGCAGCCATTTTGATTTGTAGATGCCATTTGGACCTTTGGAAAGATGTTTAGATAGGTACGTTTATTTGGATCTTGTCTACTTACTAATCTGATGTTATATCTGCTTTATTTTAGGTAGTGCTTCACCTGCTGTGCTGTACTTCACATGAGTGCTGTTTGAGTTTTAACTTGGTTTTGTACATAGTTATCACTAAACTTTGTATGTTTTGCATATTTAAATAAAACTAAAATGCAACAGATCAGTTTTTCTCCATTGCCATGGTGTGTCTTTGACTTTCCACCTGATTCACTCCATTCAGTTATGTTTCAACATTGACCACATTTCAAAACAGTTATTTTGGCTGTAATGGATTTGAATGTCCTCGTGCTGAAACGTGATGCAAGTCAGTTTTACTTGGATTGATTTTTACACCATTTTCCTTTGCTTTGAAAGCAGATCATTCAGGTGCTTGAGGCTGTTCAACTACTGAGTTCATTGTTGATCTGTCCGAAAACTCCCATTTATTTAAAGAGAGTACGAACTGCCGATGCTGGAGTCTGAAGAAGGGCCCAGACCCGAAACGTCAGCTTTCCTGCTCCTTTGATGCTGCCTGGCCTGCTGTGTTCATCCAGCTCTACACCTTGTTATCACATTTATTTACGTGCTTTTGCTCCATTTTGGCCTCAAGTATGAGTTTGCTTTCTGTGGGACAGGCTTCCAAACTTTTACCACTCTTTAGTAACAACCCCATTGTGAATCAAGGTTGTGGGTTCAGTTCCCACTCAACAAAAATTTAGGCTGACACTTCAGTGCATCGTTGGGGATGTGCTGCAGCATCACAAGTGCAGTTGTGTCTTTCTCTATAAATCCCATATCACCGTTCAAAAATAAGAGTGAATTTGTTTCTGGGCAATATGTAACCCTGTGCCAACGTTACAATATTAACTAGTTAATGACAACACGTTTAACTTGTACGAACATGGTACAGGAGCATGAGGAAACAATTTGAAGAGCCATGCAAGAGATATTGGGGTAGAAGACTAAAACATAGTCCTAGAGACATACAGCTCAGAAACAGACTAGCCAGTCCATGCTGACCATGAACCCAAACTCAGACCCACCTTGCCTGTGCTTTGCTCATATTCCCTCCAAACATATTCATGTATTTATCCAAATGTCTTTTTAATGTTGTAACTGTCACCAGTTTTCTGAAAGTTCATTCTACACAAGAACCAGTCTCTGTAAAATAACTGCCCCTCATGTCTTTTTCAACTCTTTCTCCTCTCACTTAGAAAATATGCCCTTTTAGTCTTGAAATTCCACATCCTAGGGAAAAGGCACCTGCCACTCACCTTATGTATACCTTTTTATTATTTTATAAACCTCAATGATGTCACCTCTCAACGTTCTGTGCTCTGGTGAAAAAGTCCCAGCCTCTCATAACTCGAACCCTCCATTCCTAGCAAAATTCTGATAAATCTCTTCTGAACCCTTCCTATAACGGGGAAACCAGAACTGGACACAGTACCCCAGAAGAGGCCTCACCAATATCCTGTTCAACCCAAACATAATGTCCCAACTCCTTTACTCAAAGGTCTGAGCAATGAAGACAAGCATGATAAACATTTTCTTAAACACCCTATCTATATGGGATGCAAACTTCAAAGAATTATGTACGTGAACCCCTTGGTCTCTCTGCTCTGCAACACTACCAAAGGCCCTACTTTTAACTGTATAAGACTTATTTTACATCTTCATGTAAAATGGGTGATTGCAATATCAATAAATGATTTATGTCCACAAAACATCATTTCTCATTAAAGTCAGGGTGCCAATTAAATGGTAAATTCATTGTCCAAGATAAAGAGTTTTGTCTCAACCCTGCCTTCCTAGAGTTGATTGATAATTCCACTAACTTGCTACGAAGCACTGTGCTTTGACCTTGTATATCCCTGTTAAGCTTTACTGAGTCACCATTATTCACAATCAGATCCCCATCTTCAATTCCCTCTAGCCCTGTTCCATTATATATCAGCAACCATTTTCAACTACATCAACCCCAACACATTCCACACTATTCCTATTGAAAATTCTGTAAGGAGTTTTCTAACCTGACTTTGACGCTGTTTCTAAATATAAATTTTATTTTTCTTGACCCAATAAAATCGCAAAACTTAATGTTTTACCTAATGCCTTCTGGAAGGTTACTCTGTTGTGCTTCAGTGGCTTCACGCTTTAAACTTCTTTACAAAGATTTGCCAAGTTGAGCTTGATCGTATCGTTTTCGCTTTGCAATCGTTCAGCTTCCTCTTTATGCTTTGTCACAGCCAGGTTTTCACGAGTGCCTTGAAGCTGGAGAGGTGTTGGGACGGTAGTTAAGGGTCTGAGGCCTGTACAGGACAAAGCAAGACAGCACAGATGTAGTAATTAAACTTGTAACTACCCCCTCAAGGATCTAAGGGTATTGACGTTTGTCTGTGCCTTCTATCAACCTTGGTCTGATAGTTGGGTATATTGGGCTGAGTACCTTGGGACAGAGTTTTAACATTTGGTAGGACTTGGGGGATGGTGGGGTTTGATTTACAATGTATGACCCTGATGAGTTGTAGCGCTTGGAGATGGAGAGGAATTTGAAAACTAGGATGCTTGATTGGATGTCAACATTTATCAACAAGTAAACTTTTCCATGGAGAAGGTGGTGTGCCTATTGAATGAACTGCCAGTGGAAGTGGTGGAGGCTGGTACAAGTACAACATGTAAAAGGCATCTGGATGGGTATATGAATAGGATGGGTTTAGAGAGATATGGGCCAAATGGGACTAGATTAATTTAGAGATATCTGGTCAGCGTGGATGAGTTGGACTGAAGGGTTTATTTCTGTGCTGTACATCTATGACAATGACTAAATGCAGGTGAATGGGACTGGCTATGAGTTCATAATATGGGTAGCTGCACATAATGGATGCCATCCAAAGTGTAGAGACATAAGGAAGCTTAAGAGTTAAAGGCTTGAATGAGGGTTCCAATGGCAGATGACTTTGAGATAGGGACAATGTGTTACCGGAGATGAAAATGTCAAATTCGTCTTGGCATCATGAGGTCTGAAACATAGGTAACCTCACTGGGTCATAAGTATAACCCACTAAACATTTCTTCTCTTGATACTCAGCCCAATTTACGTGTTTTTCAGACCAAGGTTGGTTTTTAAAAAAAACTGCAGATGCTGGAAATCAGAAACAAATCAAAAACGCCAGACTCTCTCAAGGTTGATAGAATACTCGGACAAGATTTCAAGTAATCAGACTATCTATAAGTCAAAGACAATTGGAATGTAACAACTAATTAATACTCTAATCCCCTTAAAATTATATATGTAGAAAGATAGATTATTTGCTGTGGTATAAAAAAGACCGGGAAGTCAGTTCAATGGTCGTTGCTTCTCGGTTCCGATGGTGAGATGTTAATTCATCGGCTAGTTCCTTGTTAGATGTCTATCTGAAAGCTTACATTGATTTGTAAGTATCACAGACTGGTTGAAAGGCTTGGGAAAAAGACTTATTTACCAATTCAGAAGTCACAGCTCATCACAAGTACTGCAGGAAAGGTAACTGGTTTTATTCAGGAGAGAACGTCTGGCTTTTTCTGGGGCAAACAACAGGACGTAGCCCTGGATCTGAAACTTGCTTGCAGTTCCAACCTGCTCTGTTAATTGCTGACCATTCAATTTTGTAAACTCATCATCTCATACAGGAACCCATGACGACTAGATGGAGTTTACAACACGTATCGATTCCTTGCTATGACATTATGCAGCAAGCCTGGTAAACCTATTTTTCTAACCAGAGATAGTGGGATCTGCAGATGCTGGAAAATCTGAGATAACAAGGGTCTAGGCCCGAAACGTCAGCCTTCCTGCTCCTATGATGCTGCTTGGCCTGCTGTGTTCATCCAGCTCTACACCTTGTTATCTCTATTTTTCTAACCACCCTGTTTAAAGATGTTCCTACGCACTTCTGGCGCAGGTGGGACTTGAACCGGGCTTCCTGATCCAGAGGTAGAGACGCTACTACTGCGCCACAAGAGGGTTAAATCGCTGTTTTCAAAATAGTTCTTTCTTGCAGGCTATAGTTTCCTTTAAAGACAAGGTTAAAAAAGATTATTACTAAAAGAAAAAGTCAGTAGGTGAGAGTTTGGAATGGGGACCAAAAACAATTAGTTCAGTTTCCCCTATATTGGGAAGTTTTAGCAACAGCGAATGAGTAGAGAGGTGGGTACAGCTGCATGTTATCAGTGGTGGTGGAACTAATGCTATGTTTTTGGTTATTGTCGACCGTGCAGGTGGTGTGGTGGGAGAAAGAGGGACAGGCAGGCTGCCTCTGGGGGTCGGGGAGGGACAGGCGGGCTGCCTGCCTCTGGGGGTGGGACAGGGACAGGGACAGGCGGGCTGCCTGCCTCTGGGGGTGGGACAGGGACAGGGA
>NC_063358.1:18176854-18259171 GCF_021869965.1 Rhincodon typus | reverse complement strand
CTGCCTCTGGGGGTGGGGGTGGGGAGAGGGACGGGGAGGGGAGAGGGACGGGTAGGCTGCCTCTGGGGGGGTGGGGGGTAGGGTGAGCTTGGAGCGCCGGGTACCTGTCTCTGGGGTGGGTCAGGGGCAGGCTCTCGGTATGGATCCCCCTGCGTGCGGAGGGTCGAGTGGGGATGATGTAGGATCCCGCTTACCGGTCTCTCCCCACGCCCCCCGGGGGACCGCTCAATTCAAACGGAGCGCGCGGGCTCCGCTGTGCCGTGTGCGCAGGCGCTGCCTGAACCGGGAGAGAATCGGAGAGAGCGTGAGCGTGTCCCGGGGAGAGGGAGGGAGTGAGTGTGAACCGGGCCAGGGCCAGGTCAGTGGGAGGAAATGGTAACTATGTGCTTCCGTGTAACCACAGTCATGGCGAAGGCGGCAGACCCCGTGGGGAGGGGGAACAGTGAGAACGATAGTTGGGGAGGGGGGTATCTTCTGGAATGTTCGGAGACTGCAGTCCGAGTCTCTTCTCTTCTCCCTCCCCCCGTTGCTGCAAGTGCGGCCTCCAGCCTGACTAACTCGGATCCCGGCCTACCCTTTCCCTTTGTCAGCTCGACCATGTTCTGTCTGGGTTAACTCGCTTTGTCAATAAAGTTTTTTTTTTAAACGGGTGGGGGAAGGTGAGTAGTTTGAGCCCGGACGCGGGAGTTTTAAAAGCGGCGGCTCTGGTCTGGCTGGGAGCCTCCTTCCACCACCCTCCCCGGATATCGGGCTGGGAGCTCCTCGCTGGGGCCTGGTGCTGGCGAACCATCCAGAGTCACCATCTCCGCACCGTCACCTTACTGAGGTCTTCGCGCTGTTTGGTGTAATTCCTCTCGCTCTGTGTCTATTAACTCAGTCTCGCCATCCCCTCAGGAGGGTGCTATTTATTTAAAGTGTGTCGGGCTTGTGGGCGGTTTGTTGGATGACGCGGAGAGATTCAGACCTTTCAGCGTACTTGGGGTCCCGCACGAAGTTTCTCTGAGCCGGTAATTTTCCAACGTTTACACCATGGCGGAACTTAGGATCATCATTTTTTAAATATATAAACGTTTAATACAGTGCCCTTAGAACCGGAGAGGCGAGGAGATTTTGTTTTATCCTTGATACAGCGAGTTACGATGATCTGGAATAGTCTCGCCTGAAAGGGCGCTTAAAAGAGATTCAGTAGTAAAAGGAATTGACTCTAAACTCGAAGGGAAATGTTGCAGGGCCACGGAGATGGGGCTGGGCTATGGGATTGCTTCGAAACCTGTGCAGGCAGGACGGGCTGAATGGCCCGTTGTCTTCTAAGTCTGTGCTCTTTAAGATATAGCATGTGAATTGCAGCTATATCTTAGAAATCATAAGACACAAGATTGCTTTGATTTTGGATTTTGTTCCTGAATAATTAATTTATTAAAACACTGCACCAGCGAAACAGCTACTATTTAGAGAAGCAGTTATATTCCTAGAGATTGTTAGACATTAAAGAAAAAGAAATTTTTTGAATAGGTCTAGGTGTTCTGGTGCATGGGCCAAAGAATGGCAGATGGAGTTTAATTTGGATAAATGTGTCGGTGTATTTTGGTAAGGCAAACCAGGACGGGATTTGTACAGCTAATGGTAGGGCCCTGGGGAGTGTTGCCGGACAAAGACCTAGGAGTGCAGGTGCACAGTTCCTTGAAAATGGAGTCGTAGGTAGGTGGGGTGGTGAAGAAAGCATTTGGCACACTTGCCTTTATTGATCGGTGCGTCGAGTGGTCACGCTGCAGCTGTATGGGACATTGGTGAGGCCACTTTTGGAATAGTCTGTTCAATTATAGTCTCCTTGCTATAGAAAAGATGTTGTTAAACTTGAAAAGGCTCAGAAACGATTCGCTGGGAGTTTTCTGGGATTGGACAGTTTGAATTATAGAGAGAGACTGAATAGGCTGGGGCTATTTCCCTTAAAGCATCAAAGGTTGAGGGGTAAATTTATAGGACCTTATATCCTTGCATAAAATTATGAGGGGCATGGGGTAAATAGACACGGTCTTTTCCCAAGGATAGGGGGAGTCTGAAACTAAAGGGCATAGTTTATGGTGAAAAATGGACTGAGGGACATCTTTTTCATGCAGAGAGAGTGGTGAGTGTATGGAACGAGCAGCCAGAGGAATTGGGTACTATTACAACATTCAAAAGGCATCTGGATGGGTACAGGAATAGGAAGGGTTTAGAGGGATATGGGCGAAATGCTGGCAAATGGGACGAGATCAGTTTAGGATATCTGGTCGGCATGGATGAATTGGACCGAAGGGTCTGTTTCCATAACCCTTATGACTCTCATCACAAATACATGGTGCAGCTAAATCTCAGATGCTTTCAGTCACTGCATTTGTATTTGACTAACAGGGCTTGTTGTTGCTTGACAGGAATATCAGAATACAATGCCAGGAAAAAGATCAGTGAAAAGGTCAAAAGATAATGAGGACGGAACGGAAAGTGACGAAAGTAAAAAGTTAAAGAGTGAGTATGTTCAGGTGCTTTGTGAACTCCAGCTAATTTGCAATGTACCTGGATTTAAATGTGCTCTTGTTAATTTTTTCCTGGGTTGATTTTAAACTTTTTGCTTCAAGTAAATAGTAATGGTTTCTCTTTTTATTTAACTGAGGTAGATTGATTTATTTGTATGATGTGAATTAAGAGCTGAAGTATGTCATTTGGCCCTTGAGCCTGCTCTGCCATTCCATAAGAACGTGGCTGATCTGTTTGCTTTTCAAATTCCACGTTTTGTATTTACCCTCAATGACCTTAGATTTTTTTCAGTCAAGGAATCAGTCTCCTTCTGCCTTAAAAATATTTAGTGACACACGTTCTCAAAAGGAAAAAAAAACGCATTATGAATCAAGCCAATTGTTAGTTTGGATTTACGTTTTGCAAGCATTTGGTTGTCTAGAATAAAATGTAAGTTTTGGCACTGACTGATTCACTTGAATGGGTAATCTGTGTTTCACCGGAAATCCATTCTTGCTTTTGAGTCAAAAGGTTGAGGCTACAAATCCCTCACTAAGCACTGGATTCTCTGGTGCAGTACATCTTACCAATGAGATTTTAAACTGAGATCCCCATCTCGTCTCAAAGGGACAATAGTAATGGGATTATTTCACAGAACAGCTGGGGAGTTTTCGCTGGTTTTCTTCCTAATATTTTATCTTTCAATCAACATCGCAAAAATATTTTGATTGTGTACACATTTGCAACATGTGGAAGCTTGCTAAGGACAAATTGGCTGCTATTGCTACATTACAACCATAACTATATTTCAAAACTACTTCATTAGCTGTAAAGTGATTTTGAAAGTCTCGAGGTTTTGAAATGTATTATCTCTATGCAAATCATTATGATACTGAACCATGTGGCACACAGTGAATCTAGTGGTTCCCCTGGCTTTTGCCTAATGGTAGGGCAGGAGGTGTAGAACAGCTATGTGCTGTGATGTGTTGGGAGTTTTAGATGAGGAGAAGGGAGTGACATATTGTGTCCTTGTGCCACAAGATAGATGGGTATCCATTTGTGAATTTTCTTTGTATGAAAAGGACTATTTCAAGTGAAATCTTTTGGAACATGGTCTTTTAGTAATGTCTGTTGTTTCAGCTGGTGTTCAAATAGTGGGCAAAGCAGAACTTTCCTGTCCAAAACTCCATGAAAGGCAATAGTGGGTATTGCATGATGCTGCATTGCATCCTGTGTTGGAGATAAGGATGCAGTGTAAATTTATAAACTCTGAGCAAGTGAGAATTATTATTGCCTTCCTACCAGATTGGCAAATGTTGCTAATTCCACATTGTATATTCTGCATGTTGCTGGTTTAGTTTTACTTGTTTGCTTCGAAATGGAAACTGTTGGTAAACTGGTCAATTGTATTTTTCCCCATTTTTTCAGCAATCTCCCAACCAGTTGTACAAAATTGGTCAATCCATTCTGCAACTATGACTTGGATGGCACTGGCTGTTAGTTTCAAGAGTGAAGTGCAAATAGTCCGACGCTTTCTGAACTACATCATCTGTCGAGCAGAGAAAAGTTCTGTGATCAGGAAGTCATAGAATCATGTAGGTGTACACCACGGAAACAGACACTTTGGCCCAACTCGTCCATGCTGACTAGATATCCGAAAGTAATGTCCCATTTGCCAGCATTTCGCCCATATTCCTCTCAACCCTTCCTATTCATATACCCATCTAGATGCCTCTTAAATGTTGTAATTGTATAAGCCTCCACCACTTTGTCTGGCAGCTCATTCCATACATGCACCACCCTCTGTGTGACAAAATTGTCCCTTAGATCCCTTTTAAATCTTTCCCTCTTACCTTAAACCTATGCCCTCTAGCTTTGGACTCCCCCACCCCGAGGAAATGACCTTGCCTATTCATTCTATCCATGCCTGTCATCATTTTAAAAACCTCTAAGGTCACCCCCCAGTCTATTCAGCCTCTCCCTATAGCTTAAACTCTCCAACCCTGGCAACATCCTTGTAGATCTTTTCTGAACCCTTCCATGTTTCACAACATCCTTCCTTTGGCTGGGAGACCAGAATTGCACGCAGTATTCCAATAGTGGCTTAACCAATGTCCTGTACACCTGCAACATGACCTCACAACTCCTGTACTCAATGCCCTGACCAATAAAGGCAAGCATACCAAATGCTGCCTTCACTATCCTATCTACCTGTGACTCCACTTTCAAGGAGCTATGAGTCTGAATTCCAAGGTTTCTTGGTTCAGCAACACTTCTCAGGACCTTACCATTAAGTGTATAAGTCCTACCCTGATTTGCCTTTCCAAAATGCAGCATCTCACATTTATCTAGATTAAACTCCACCTGCCACTCTTCAGCCCATTGGCCCATCTGATCAAGATCCTGTTGTATTCCGAGGTAACCTTTGCTGTCCACTACACCTCCCAATTTTGGTGTCATCTGCAAACCATACCTCCTATGTTCACATCCAAATAATTTATGTAAATGATGAAAACCAGTGGACCCAGCACCGATCTTTGTTGCATACTGCTGGTCACAGGCCTCCAGTCTGAAAAACAATCCTGGATCACCACCCTCTGTTTTCTACCTTCAAGCCAGTTCTGTATCCAAATGGCTAGTTCTGCCTGTATTCCATGTTATCTGACCTTGCTAACCAGTCTACCATGAGGAACCTGTCGAACGCCTTAATGAAGTCTGTATATATCACATCCATCACATCCATCACTCTGCCCTCATTAATCCTCTTTGTTACTTCTTCAAAAAACTCAAGGAAGTGAGACATGATTTCCCATGCACAAAGCCATGCTGACTATTCCTAATCAGTCCTTGTCTATCCAAGTAAACGGAATCCTGAGGGACAGGAATTATCTTTAACAACCACTGATGTCAGGCTCACTGGTCTATCGTTCCCTGGTTTTTCCTTTCTTAAATAGTGGCACCACATTAGCCAACCTCTTGTGTTCCGGCACCTCATCTGTGGCTATCAAACAGCAGAACAGTCAGCTGTGACTGTTTAAACTGCCTTAGCATCATTCATCATCTTTATGATGTCTGCACACTCTATTGATGAGGTTTGCTGTTTTTGTTTTGTAGATGTTTCCTGGTACCATGACGTTCTGTGCATCACACTGCTCTTACCCTTCTACATCACAAGTGTGGGACCTCTCTAGGGGATCTGAGTTGTTCCCTTTTTCTCCAGCTGCCCCTTTCCCTGATTTTTGTTTTAAGGTCTTGCTGTTCTGTGATAGAGTTTCTCTGTTATTCCCCGAATGCCAGTGGAAAGTAATCTTGTGCCTTTGCCACCTAGGCAGAGTACATGTCTACTTGGCTTTCACTTTGCTGAATAAAACTCCCAGATCTTACTGCTTGTACCAATGGCTCCAAAAACTGTATCGCTGTCTACTTGCCCCTTGCTTTTACTGTGAGCACCATGAGGTAGAAACTACTTACAGCTATACAGAATTCTACTCACAATGTAAGAGTAAGTAACAAAACAGTTGTAGCTTCATAGTAGAGAAATACCCAGTTGAGTCACATTTAGATGATGGGATTCAATTTGCTTTTTTAGAATCAGACTTTTTACCGCATTGAAAGGGGCCCATTGGCATATTGTGTCCATGGTGGTCATTACACATCTGTCTATTTTAATGTCATTTTCCAACATTTGGCCTGTATCTTGTATCTATGGTGTTTCAAATGCTCATCTAAATAGTTGGTAAATGTCTTGAGGATTCCTGCCTCTACCATCTTTCAGGCAGTGCAGTCCAAATCTCCTCAATCCCCTGGGTGTAAAAAAAAGTTATCTTCAAGTTTGCTCTAAAACACCTACACCTTGCCTTAAAACTGTGCCTGTTAGTTACTGACCCCTCTATTAAGGGGAATTTTTTTTCATATTTGTCTTGCCTGTTCCCTTCAGAGCTTTGCACATCTGAATCAGATTCCTTCTTGGCCTTCTCAGCTCTAAGGAAAATAACCCCAGCCTATCTATTCTCTCCATAGCTGAATTGCTCTAGCTCCAGCAATATTCTGAATCTGTTCTGCACTCTTTCTTCAATCACATCCTTCCATTAGTGTGGTGACCAATACCAAAAACAGTACTTCAGCTGTGGCCAAGTAATGTTATATACAGCTCCATCATAACCTCATTATTTTTGTGTTCAGTGCCTTGACTAATAAAGGCAACTACCCCTTATGCCTCTTAACACCTTACCTACTTGTTCTGCTGCCTTCACGGCATGCCACGATCCCTTCGATCCTCTACTTCCTAGAATCCTACCATTCAACATGTATTTCCTTACCTTGTTAATCCTCCTAAAATGCATCACCTCACATTTTTCAGGATTAAATTCTAATCGACACTGTTTAACTCAACTGACCAGCTCATCTGTATTGTCCTGTGGTCTGGGCTTTACTCCTTGCTATTCACCACATCAATTTTCATGTCAATTGCAAACTTACTGAACATATCTCTACATTCATGTCTAGATCATATACACAACAAACAATGCACGGTGGCTCAGTGGTTAGCACTGCTGCCTCACAGCACCAGGGACCCTGGTTCGATTCCACCCTTGGGCGATTGTCTGTGTGGAGTTTGCATGTTCTCCCTGTGTCTGCGTGGGTTTTCTCTGGGTGCTGCGGTTTCCTCCCACAGTCCAAAGATGTGCAGCCTAGGTGAATTGGCCATGCTAAATTGCCCATTTTGTTCAGGGGTGTGTAGATTGGGTGGGTATGGAGGAATGCTCCAAGGGTCGGTGTGGACTCGTTGGGCTGATGGGCCTGTTTCCACACTGTAGGGATTCTATGAATTAAAAAACCCAGCACTGAACCCTGTAGTATGCCACTGAACACAGGCTTCCAGCCACAAGAGCACTCTTTGTTTGCTACTCTGCTTCCTGCCACTAAGCCAATTTTGCATCAGGTTTGACAAATTGCTTTGGATTTTATGGGCTCTAAGCTTCTTAACCAGGTAGCCATGCGAGACCTTATCAAAAAAAACCTTGCTGAAGTCAATGTAGACTATAACAACTGTTCTATCTCATCTGCACACCTAGTTGTCATGTCGAAAAACTCAGTCACGATTGTAAGACATGATGTTCCTCCTTACGAAGTCACGACCACTGTTTGAAAATAATCCTTGCCTCTCCATGTGGAGGCTAATTCTGTTCCTCGCAACATTTTTTTCCAATAGTTTCCCTGTCACAGATGTTATACTTACTAGCCTGTAGTTTCGTGGTTTATCCCTATTTTCTTTCTTCAATAGTGCTACCACGTTAGTTGTCCTTCAGTCCTGTGGCCAGAGAAGAGTTGAAAATTAATGTCAGAACCCCTGCAAACCCCCTGTCTCCCACAGCAGCTAGGGATATATCTCATTTGGGCCTGGGGATATATCCACTTTGAAGTCTGCTAAAACTGCTAATACCTCCTCCCTCTCAATGCTAATTTGTTCGTGTGTCACAGTCCCCCTTCTTCATTTCTGTACCTATTTCATACTTCATACAGATGCACAGTACTGTTTTAAAGCCTCAGCTAAGTCTTCTAGCTCCACATACGGATTTATCACTTTTGACCCTAATGGGCCCTACGTTTTCCTTGGTTATTCTATTGCTCTTAATACATTTAGAATGCATCTTCGGATTTTCCCCAAATCTGACCTGCTAGTGTTTTTTTTCATGTCCCCACTTTGCTCTCCTAAATTTTTTAAGCAACTCCCTGCAATTTCTGTGCTGTAGTGTTGACCATAAGCTTTTTGTTATTCAGTCCTGTATATCCACTGCACTTGTTGGTCCTACCCTTAACGTTTATGAGAGCATGTTGGGCCTGCAGTCTCACTATTACCATTTTGAAAATCTCTCGCTGCTCTGATGCTCTGTAATCGACATATAAAATGTAGGGGAAATTCAGCAAGTCTGGCAGAATTTGTGGACAGAAATAGTCAAAGTTTGAGTCTGATGTGACTCTTATCTAGGCAGCTGCTGGAAGGACTGAGTGGAAAACTGGCCCTGGCGGAACTAGTTGGGAAAACAATAAAGCCAGCATTCCTGCCACAGATGAAACAGCTGTTGGAAAGCTGAGGAACCAGAAATACTGGAAGTACTCCGCAAGTCTGAATAAGGGTCAGAGATAGTAGGAACTGCAGATGCTGGAGAATCTGAGACGACAAGGTGCAGAGCTGGATGAACACAGCAGGCCAAGCAGCATCATAGGAGCAGGAAGGCTGACGTTTCGGGCCTAGACCCTTCATCAGAAATGGGGGAGGGGAAGGGGGTTCTGAAATAAATAGGGAGAGAGGGGGAGACGGATAGAAGGTGGATAGAGGAGAGGATAGGTGGAGAGGAAACAGACAAGTCAAAGAGGCGGGGATGGAGCCAGTAAAGGTGAGTGGAGGTGGGGAGGGAGGGAGGAGATAGGTCAGTCCAGGGAGGACGGACAGGTCAAGGGGGCGTGATGAGGTTGGTAGGTAGGAAATGGGGGTGCAGCTTGAGGTGGGAGGAGGGGATAGGTGGGAGGAAGAACAGGTTAGGGAGGCGGGGACGAGCTGGGCTGGTTTTGGGATGCGGTAGTGGGAGGGGAGATTTTGAAGCTTGTGAAATCCACATTGATACCATTGGGCTGCAGGGTTCCCAAGCAGAATATGAGTTGCTGTTCCTGCAACCTTCGGGTGGCATCGTTGTGGCACTGCAGGAGGCCCAGGATGGACATGTCATCTGAGGAATGGGAGGGGGAGTTGAAATGGTTCGCAACTGGGAGGTACAGTTGTTTATTGCGAACCAAGCGTAGGTGTTGCAGTTGTTTATTGGTCCTCACGTACCACGCCACCAACCTCCGGATCCAACGCATCATCCTCCGACACTTCCGCCATCTGCAATCCGACCCCACCACCAAAGACATTTTTCCTTCCCCACCCTTATCTGCTTTCAGGAGGGCCCACTCTCTCCGTGACTCCCTTGTCCGCTCCACACTCCCTTCCAGCCCCACCACACCCGGCACTTTTCCCTGCAACCGCAGGAAGTGCTACACCTGCCTCCACACCTCCTCCCTCACCCCCATCCCAGGCCCCAAGAAGACTTTCCACATCAAGCAGATGTTCACCTGCACATCTGCTAATGTGGTATACTGCATCCGCTGTACCCGTTGTGGCCTCCTCTACATCGGGGAAACCAAGCGGAGGCTTGGGGACCGCTTTGCAGAACACCTATGCTCGGTTCGCAATAAACAACTGCACCTCCCAGTCGCGAACCATTTCAACTCCCCCTCCCATTCCTCGGACGACATGTCCATCCTGGGCCTCCTGCAGTGCCACAACGATGCCACCTGAAGGTTGCAGGAACAGCAACTCATATTCTGCTTGGGAACCCTGCAGCCCAATGGTATCAATGTGGATTTCACAAGCTTCAAAATCTCCCCTCCCCCTACTGCATCCAAAAACCAACCCAGCTCGTCCCCGCCTCCCTAACCTGTTCTTCCTCCCACCTATCCCCTCCTCCCACCTCAAGCCGCACCCCCATTTCCTACCTACCAACCTCGTCCCGCCCCCTTGACCTGTCCGTCCTCCCTGGACTGACCTATCTCCTCCCTACCTCCCCACCTCCACTCACCTTTACTGGCTCCATCCCTGCCTCTTTGACCTGTCTGTTTCCTCTCCTCTATCCATCTTCTATCCGCCGCCCCCTCTCTCCCTATTTATTTCAGAACCCCCTTCACCTCCCCCATTTCTGATGAAGGGTCTAGGCCCGAAACGTCAGCCTTCCTGCTCCTATGATGCTGCTTGGCCTGCTGTGTTCATCCAGCTCTGCACCTTGTTGAATAAGGGTCATGTTTGACTCGCAACGTGCTTTCTATGCAGGTGCTATCAAATTGGTGAATATTTTCTGCACTTTATTTTTATTTCGTCTCCAACATCTGCAAAATTTTGCTTTTCATTCTAGCTATTGCGTGAATCATGTTTAAGCAGATCCAAGGTTAAAACCAGCTGTGAGTCCTCCCTGCTAGAAAAACCTCTTCCCTCTGATTTAACCATTATGAATCTTCTTGAGCTGTCAGTTAAACTTGTCCAGTTTTACTTAGTTCTTTTGACTTTGTTTTTTACATGTCTGAATAACCTCTTATTGATACGAAAAGATGCGTTAAATGAGGCTCATTGAAGACTAATTGCTGATGGTCACTTTGAAAGATGTTATTTAAATTCCATTTTATTCTATTCAATGTAATCAGCAATGTACAACAATGAATTACTTTTAGAAGAGTACTCATTGTAATTTTCTCTCAAGCCTTTCACAAGCAGCGATGTGATAATGTTATGATAAGCTATCTTTATGATCTTGATTGAGGAAGACTTTCAGTGCAAGGTAGCTAATTAATTGAGCAGTGGAGCAGATGGACTTTGGATCCTTACCTCTTATAGACGTTTGACCTGATTAGAGAGAACTGCACAAAAATGGCCCACAAGATATTTCTCTGATTCTTGCTTTTCTAGTTTAATTGTTGTATCATTAGAGTGCAGTTTTGGCTCAGATTAAAACATACCTCTAGCTCTAGCTCTACAATCCTGAGGTATCTGCACTGCTGCAATCCCTCTCTTGTATTTTCAACATTCCACCCTATTTGCGACTGTTAACTTGAGCTGCATTGTTTTGACTAATCTTTTGTCTTGCCACCCTTTGTTCACCCAACCCACTATCTATCTCCTCATGTGGCCAGCTCCTGTGAAGTGCTTTTAATATATTAAAGCTGCTGTGTAAGTGCAACTTGGTGTATTAATGTCTGATTTGTTTTCATGTACTGTACAATCATACTGGTATATTAACTCTGGAAACTGTTAAGGTGAAGCTGCCACTTGAATTCATAGCCAGACACTTGAAAAAGTTTTGTAATTGTGTCCCAGTATCATACAAACCAAGGTGAGCTCCTTATAGTGATGACCACAGACTCCGTGGACAATCAGAAGTAAAGAACAGATATTTCTTTAAGTTGGCAGAAACTAGCATCCCTCGTTTGATTTCTTAAAGCCAGCAGGAGTTGAAGTTTGTGTGTCTGAACTCAAAATTTATGTGTCACCATGCTTTTGTTAATGATGGCAAGGTGCCAGATGAGTTAGGGCAACAGTTTGCCAGGAGAAGTGATATGGTAAGAGGCAAACGCCCATAGAGTAACCTCTGGACCACAGCATGGACAGGCAATACCTCATCGACCTTTTATTCATTTTTGGAATCTGAGCATTGCCTTTGAGAATGTGGTGGTTCATTTTGAACTGCTGTAGTCCATATGGTGTTGCGAGAGAAGGTTAGGAAGGAAGGTCAGAGATAGTAAGAACTGCAGATGCTGGAGTCAGAGATAACACAGTGTAGAGCTGGAGGAACACAGCAGTCCAGGCAGCATCAGAGGAATGTTTTGGGTCGGGCCCCTTCTTCGGAAGGTCCATGTTTTTGACTGTGTCGGGGAAACAACTGTGATATACCAAGTCAGGATTATAAAGCCTCCCAATGTACTTGAAACCAGAAGCTCACTCTGTTTGTTTTGCAATGGTCTAAATGCACTTTGATCTGAACTGACACACTGCTAATGTTTTTTTCTATGGTTTATTTACTTTTCCTGAAGTGGTGACTTTTATTTGGGTTTATCTGCATGAATATCAATAGCCTATATAATTGTTCTCCATGGTTGAAATAAGGCAGTTAGTAATGAAGAGATGCTTGACGGCAGGGGTCATTACATTTGTGTGGATAAATGTGTACTTTCCATCAGAATAATGACTGGATAATGATTAGCAGTGGAATCCCAGACTGTCCATTGTCCTTTGTTCCTCAGTTAAAAGGCTTTCTCGGCTGTTGGTAGGAGCAGTGTGTAGGAATATGGTAATGCTGGCTCATTGACACAGAAAACAACTCAATTACGAATTCCCATCTACTGATTATTTGAGAGTAAATGACTCTAGATATAGGAGCAGCCAGTTGATCCTGTTCTGTTCCAATGAATTCAGTCTTGATTATCTGTATCTTAGCTCTGTTTACTGTCTTGCTTTTATACCCTGTAATACCTGCCAAAATTTATCATTCTCTGTTTTGAAGTGTCTAATTGACTCCCAGCCATAATACTTTGTTGGTGGGGTGGGAGCATTCAAGATTTTCGATACCCTTTTTGTGAAGAGATGCTTCCTGACGTCACCTGTAAATGGCCCAATTCTAATTTTATGGTAATTCTCTGCCACCAAAGATGATACATTTCTTTCAACATTATCTATTTTTAATTGTGTTCACTATCTAGATCACCTATTTAGTCTTCTACACTTGAGGGAATACAACTCTGTTGTGGTTTTGCTTGTTGAGTGTTTGCTTGCTGATGGATGGAAACCTAATTTGTTGTTCCTCCCACAGTCTCGCATTCCTCGCATGGAACGATCCCTGGGATTGTCCTGACGCTGGGCCAGGGTGATGTTGGTCAACTTGGTCTCGGGGAAAATGTGATGGAGAGAAAGAAACCCGCCTTCGTCAAACAATTACCAGAGAAAATAGTGCAGGTGGATGCTGGAGGAATGCACACAGTGTGCCTCGGGGCCTCGGGCGGTGTAAGTACTGGAAGAATGACTCCTGTTTGTCATGTCTTATGTGACATCTGGATGCTCCAAAGCAGCAATTCAGTTCTTTCTGATGTGTAATAATGTAATGTTGGCACACGCAAAGTTGTACCCAAACAGCAATGTGGTAAATGACCAGATAAACTTAATTTTTTTGATAGCTCAGCCAATGTCATTAATGTTGGTCAGGGGACAGTTTCTTACCCTTTCTTTGAAATTGTACCACGCGCTGTTTCATAGCCAGCTGAGAGAGAGAATGGGGCCTTTGTTTAAATCTCATGTAAAATGATGCCTCTTGTGTATTGAATTGGAATGCTAATCTCATACTAATTGACCCAGCATTCAAAATTGGGTGAGAAACAAAATGACCCAGCTCTAATTTTAAAGTTGTATCTCTCTGTTCTAGATTCCTGCACCTGAGGAAATAGATTACCGGAAATTAACAGCCACTTTTTGCACATTGTGATGCATTAAGAAAAACTTAAAGACCAATTGTGCCTTTAAGCAGTTTAATTTAACTCTCTTTTTTTTAATTCGGTAATGGGATGTGGGTATGGCAGGCCGTGCCAGCATTTATTGGGCATCCCTGGTTGTCTGTGGGAAGGAGATGGTGAGTTGCCATTTTGAACCACTGCAGTCTATTTGATATAGGTACACCCACAAAATGCTCAGGAGAGAGTTCCAGGATTTTGACCGAGCGACAGCAATATATTTCCATGTCAGGATGATTTGTCTTGGAGAGAAATTTGCAGATAGCACTGTTCCCATCTATCTGTCACTTTGTCCTTCCAGGTAGTAGTGGTCGTGAGTTTGGAAGGTGCTGTCTAAGGGGGTCTTGAAAATTCTGCAGTGCATCTTTTAGGTGGTATACCATTAAATAACATTTGTGGAGGGGGCAAATATTTCTGGATATGGTGCCAATCAACAGCTGTTTTGTTCTTTTATGATGTGATCAAAGAGGGTGGGTAAGCATAATGTGGTTGACATGATGAAAATGAAATTCTAAAGGACATTGATCAGTTATCACAACAAGCTTATCAACAAAGTTGAAACCCCTGAACAGCATTCCCTCTAACATTTTTGCCACTATGGGATCGCTGAGCTCTGGTTTCCACTTCCGAAAGCTACCCAATGTGTTGGCATGCTGGTGTGCGGAAAATGGATAGAATATTGCCCATGAAATTAATTGGACAGTAACATGGATAAGTTGTTGGCTGAGAGACCAAAACAAAAGTGGCAATTTGTTTTTTCACACTGGAGGAAGGTGGACTGAGATGTTCTGCTGGACCTGACATTAGGACCACTGCTTTTCTTGATATATCTTAACTACTTAGATCTGAGTTTGCAGGGCACAATTTCAAAACTTATAGGTGACATGAAACTTTGAAAGTATTGTGATCTGTGAGGAAGATGATACATGCTATAATGCTAAAAGAGGCATTGGAGTAGTGTGACGTAAGGGAATATGTTCATAAATCATTGAAGGGGCAGTGGAGGTTGAGAAAGTGGCTTAAAAGGGAAATGGGCTTCTGGACTTTGAGTAAAGTCCTAAGCTTACAAACGCAAGGGATTTGTGATAAACCTTTTTATATAACACTGGTTGGATCTCAACTAGAATCTTGTAATTGTTTCTGGGATCTGCACTTCAGTAAAGATATGAAGGTTTTAGAGAGTTCAGAAAAGATTCATGAGAATGGTGCAGATTGGAGAAGAGTTGATTTTTTTTTTAAAAGAAAAAAATGTTGAGATCTGATGAAAATGTTTCATGTCGTAATTGGTCTCGAGACTAGTCGGTGCTAGGAGAAAGGGTAGAGATCCAGACTTCGCTGTTATCAGGTTTAATGTAAATGAGCCAATGACAGCATGAGTAAAAGGTTTTTACCCAGCAAGTGGTTGGAATCTGGAATACCTGACTGAGTGGTGGAGATTGAAAACCATGACTGATTCAAAGGAGAATTGGATAAGCATATGGCGAGAGAAATCTTGCAGACAGTCTGAATTCACTGGATTAAATTGCTACCTCATACTGTTAACCGTTCAGGGATTCTTTAAAAATGATCTTCCCATTTTTGTCCGGTTCAAGATCAATATTTCTTTCCTAATCTGTGGTGTTCAATCAGGGTCTGGTACTCTAGACGGCTGCAAAACACTTCAAAAATAATTCATTGGCTGTTTTAAAAACCTGAAAGTGGCAATATAAATACAATTTTCCCTTACTGGCTAATGGTTTCTTGCAAATTAATTTGTTAATTATTTCATTGGAATTGTTTGTGATGTCAAATGCACATGATAACATTTCAATCTGTGTAATCACTTGGGAAGTACTGCATGTTGGATTTACCATTGACTGATTAGACGAGAATTTTTAGCTAGGGAGTGATAAGGCTGTCATTCAGATTCCGTTTACATGCCATTATCAGGCATTAAGTCAAAGGAGCTACATTGTGAACCTTCACTAAGGCTATTAGTACTTAATGCATTTTTCATGGTGCAATGGATTTTGAACTCAATGTATAGGTAACTTGTATTCTTGCACCATTATCCCAGTGACAAATTGATCCTTGGAACTGTCCTGCTACAGCTGCATTCCTGTCTTCTGATAATGTAAGGCCTTTTGGATTTATAACTTTTATGCTATTAATTATGCTGCATTGCTGCTGTGACTATTCTTCATGAATGCTTTTGGACAGTGATAGAAGGGAATTGTAACTGTTCTTTACAGGTACAAGTACCACATTAATATGCTGACTATAAGAGGAGGTCAGAGGTTGTGAATTCTGCAACGAGTAAGTTTCCTTCTGACTCTTCACAGCTTGTTCATGGCATAAGTCAAGAGTTTGATTGAGTACTTTGTTTGCCTGGATGGGTGTAATTCCAACAACACTGGAGAAGCTTGACATCATCCAGCCAAAGCGGCCCATCAATCACCTTAAAAAGTTACTCCCTACACTATTGCACAGTGGCACTAGTATGTGCTATCTATAGGGTATACTACAGCAACTCACCAAGCTTCCTTTGAAAGTACCTCCCAACCTGTGACTTTTAACACCTAAAAGAATAAATGCAGAAATCTCATGGGTCACCATCTAAAAAGACCCCATCCTTACTTGGAAATATTGTATTTTTACTGTCAGTGAATCAAAATTCTTGATGTCCCTCCCCTATAACACTGTGGAAGTGCCTATATCACCTCTGCACACTTGTGAGAAGCAAGCTCACACGTACAGCAATGGGATAAATGAGCAGTATCTTTTTTTAGTGATAATCGTTATGGGATAAACTTTGATAAGGGCTCGGGGGATTTCTGCTAATCCACCAGTTTGGAATGACCCATTAAGGATGCTTATTTACATCCACAATGGATATTCCTGAATTTCATTTCTCTTGCACCCTCAGGTTTACACATTCGGCTGCAATGATGAAGGTGCCCTCGGTCGTGATACTTCACAGGAAGGTTCCGATACAGTCCCAGCTCGGGTTGTACTCAATGAGCACGTGGTTCAAGTTTCAGCTGGTGACAGTCACACTGCAGCTCTGACTGACGTTGGCCATGTTTATATCTGGGGCTCCTTCAGGGTAAGCTACAGGGTGGGATGGGGAGAGAGTAGAGTTAGTGCAAGTACACTGTTTTTCACAGTTGATTTGGAATTGACTATAAACTTGGAAAAGAGGAAATTGCAGGAGGGGAAAGTGCACGGGATAGAAATAAACTAACACGTTCAAAGAGTTAACATAGACATGTTGGCCTGAGTGGTCTTTTCTTGTGCTGTATAGTTCTATTTATTTTTCATGTTGCTGGCCCTTGCTGGAAGACCAAACACAAGTTATTCACCTTAATTTAAGGAATGATAAAAGGAGACATCCTCACCAGCTACTTCCTAATTCTGTCTGGAGGCAAGCAGTAAAATGCAGTCCACACACCGGATTGTGGAAATCTGGATCTCATTCCCAAAAAGTGCTGTGGATGCTGGATGCCAGATGCCGGTTTAAATTTTCCGAGCTTCAGTTGATAGATGCTTTTTGGATCGGTATCACAAGATGAGGAGCAATGGACAATAAATGAGATTAGAATAAAAAACAGAATGCTGGAGTAACTCCACATCTGTGGAGGGAGAAACAAAGTTAATATTTGTCGTCCAACATTCCACTTGACTTCTGTCTCCATAGATGCTGCCAGATCTATTAAGTGCCTCCAGCACTTTTTAGTTTTTATTTCAGGTCTCCAGCATCTGTAATATTTTGGATTTATTAAAATGGGATTGAAATTGAAATCAGCTATGCTCCCATTAAATGGCTTGTTAGCCTGATTAACCACCCCTTCCAAAAACCTCACTTATCCTCTATTGAGGTCTGCAATGGTATTGTAGCACTTAGTGTGTAGGGGTGGTAATTTATCCGTTACTAACCAAGGGAAAGTGTTGCAAGTAGCACTACCTGAAGAGATCAAGTGTGTGCTTATTAAAGAGACATAAGAAACACTTGGATTTATATTGCACCTTTTATAACCTCAGGAAGTACCGAAGCCTCTTTACAGGCAGTGAACCCCTTCTGAAGTATAGTCACTGTTTAATTTGAGGAAATGCAATAAGATCCCACCAACTTTAATGTGATGGGTGCCCATTTGAAGGATATATATTGACTTGGGGACTATGTAAAGCAAACCTGCTATTCTTAAATAGCACCACAGCATCTTTTTATGTGCTCCTAAGAGGACAGAAGGGGCCTCAACTGAATGTGTTGTTAGCAAGGTGGCATCTCTGCAGAGTGGTACACACTCTTCATTGGGGGTGCCAGCCTAGTCTTTTGCTCAGGTCTCTGAAGTGGGTCTTATACCATGACCTTCTGACTTGGGGGTGAGTGTTAGCTGCTGAGTCGTGGCTGACAATTGACTCCTGTATTTTGTCCTTCTGGCCCCATCAAAAAAAACTTGTCTTTCCATTGTATGTTTCAATTTTAGTTTCCCAGCATTATCAGCTTTTACTACTTCAAGTGTTATCATGCTTTTGTTTTTTTTCCCTCATGGAGCACTTTTTTTTTTTCAAAACCTATTGCATAAATTTGTCTGTGTTTAACTCATGCATAAATGTGGAATCCCACAGGATAACAATGGAGTTATAGGTCTGCTGGAGCCAATGAAGACCAGCTGTTTTCCACAGAAAGTCCCTCTTGATGTTCCAATAATTAAAATCACTTCAGGTGAGAAAGCTTCACTTCCAATATAGTTTGATTCAGATGTACAAGGGATTTCTGTATCAGATACAATGGGGATGAAAGAATAATGGAATGATTAACTGCATGAAGGCTTAATTAACGTAAGGGTTAAAAATGTGTAAGTGTTTCTTTCTGAATTAGCATGAGAGGTGATGGCCCAGTGCTGTTATCACTGAACTGTTATTCCAGAGACCCAGCTAATGTTCTGGGACCTGTGTTCAAATCCTGCCATGGCAGGTGGTGGAATTTGAACTCTGTAAAAGTCTAACGATGACCATGAAACAATTGTTGGAGAAACCTATCTGGTTCCTTTAGGGAAGGAAACTGGCCTGATCTAAACGTGCCTCCAAGCCCTTAGTGATGTGGTTGACTCTTAACTGCCCTCTGGGCAATTAAGGATGGCGATTTGACATTTGAACATCCTGATGAACAGATAATATTGCTATGTGAGTAAAATTTTGGCAGTGGGGACTTGCTCCTTCAGCTAGCACAGTCTTTGTATTGTCCGTCATGGCTCACAGGGGCTCGCCTCAATGTGAGAAGGCTGTTTTTGTCCCACAATTGGCAATGATGCCTTTCAAATCAGGTTCGAACTTTGAATATCCCACAGTTATTTTGAGGTAGGATGGGGGGGTTGCCCCTTGGGTCCTGGGCAGTATTTATCCCTCTATTAGCATTGCTTTATTTTCAGGAAGAGTATTTGCCTGGCCATTGACACATCCTGTTTGTTGTACACAAAGGAGCTGTGGTTTCTTGTATTAAGACAAAGAAGCTGAAGTCAGCTATTCAGTCCAACAGCCATGGTCTCATTGAGTAGCAGAGTCTATTCTGCTATTCACTGAGACTATGGTTGATCTGACAATCCTGAACTCTCATTTCCCTGCCTTTCCCTATAACCCTTGACTCCTTAAAACGAAATTCTATTTCAGATTAGAATATACTTAATGACCCAGACTTGACAGAATAGAATAGAATATCCTTTATTGTCACATCAACTCTGTGGTAAAGACGTACATAGATTCACAACCCTTGAAGCAAAAAAAATCCTCTGTGTCTTAAATATGTGGCCCCTTATTCTGAGATTATGCTCTATGGTCCTAGACTGTCTCACAAGGAGAAACAACCTTTCTGCCTCTATCCTGTCAAATACCTTAAAGAATCTGTATGTTTTAATGAGGTTGCCTCTCATTCTTCTGTATACTAATTAGTATAAACTCGACTTCCCCTCAAAACAGTCCCCCCATACCTGGTGCCAACCTAGTGAATCTTTTCTTGGCTGCCTGCAATGCCAGTATATCTCTACTTGGATAGGAGACCCAAAACTGTTAATCGTATTCAAGCTATGGTCCAACTAGTACCTTTTATGTAGTTTTTGCAAAATCTCCCTACTTTTATACTTCATTCCCTTTGAAGTAAATACCAACATTTCATTTGCTTTCCTTTTTTTCCACTGAACTTGGATGCTAGCTTTTTGTGATGAATGCATGAGGACTGTCTCATCCCACTACTGAGGCTTTCTGCAGTCTATTTTTTAATACTCAGTCCTCTACTTTTCTTGTCAAAGTACATAACCTCACGTTTTCCCACATTATATATCTTCCAAGATCTTGCCCACTAGCTTAACTTGCCTGTTTCCCTATGCAGACTCTGTCATTCATGGAACTTGTCCTTTCTACCTATTTTTGTGTGATCTGTAAACTTGACTACGGTTCATTAACTTGGCTCATCTATCATTAACTTGTATTGTAAATAATTTTGACTCCTGCACTAATCACTTTGGAACTTCACTATTTAAAAAATGCCAGCTTGAAAATGCCCCCCAACTGCAACTCTGTCTTCTATTAGTTAGCCAATTCTCTATCCATGTTAATTATACTCCCTCTTGTCCTATTAAGGTGGTACCTTATCAAGAGTCTTCTTGTATTGTCACACCTCTTTGGTTGGAGGATGCTGTGGAATGACCTGAGGTTGTGAAAGGGGCTATATAAATGCATGCCTTTTCTCTGTTCTTGATACTGATGTGGTCACACAGATGTCGGAGGATTCCACAGTTTGGTCCTGGGCAGACTCTCAGATTGGGCTGGTAGCTTGAATAAGAATGGATTCATTATTTTCACAATTGTTTACTTATTGTTTGTCTTTTTTTTTCTAGGCAATGACCACTTGGCGTTGCTGTCTATAGATGGAGATATTTACACATCTGGTTGTGGTGAACAGGGGCAGCTGGGAAGAATTGCAGAATGTTTTACGAACCGGGGAGGAAGGCGAGGTCTAGGTAAATGTAGCATCAATTCCCACACATTTGGACCATCCAATGAATTCAGCCCCTTTTGTGTTTGCTTTGCTTTTCAGTTAGAATGAACTGCCCCTCACTTCATTTTTCACTTTGCCCAGTAAACGGATGAGAATGGTGATGCAATCCCAGCTCTCCTAGCTTGAAACAATAATTGATCCTGGACCCAAACCATTTACTATGGTATCTGTTACTGTTGAGGTTATTAATGATAACTTGTGCTGTTTAATTGCCAATTATTTCTGTTTAATTTGCTCAGAGCGACTCCTGATTCCCAAGAGCCTTCATCTCAAAGCTAAGGGAAGCGGGAAGGTGAAATTTCGTGATGTTTTCTGTGGGGCATATTGTACGTTTGCGATTTCAAAGGAAGGACATGTATACGGTTTTGGATTGTCCAACTATCATCAATTGGGTGAGAACTGTTAAAGCATTAACTATAATGTTATTCAAGGTTGCATGCAATGCAAAACAAGGCCATGTCTTTTCTGTTAAGCCTATATAGCAACAGTGACTTGTATTTACATAGCACCTTTTAATGCAGTGAAATACCCTAAGATTTCTCCAGAGCATTATTGAGCAAAGTTTACTTGTGAGCCCATGGGATTTTCAGACAGTTAACCAAAAGCTTGGTTATATAGTGGATTTCAAGAAGTTTAAGGGATAAAAGAGTGGTAGAGAGTTTAAAGGGGGAATTCCAGAGCTTAATGACCAGGCTGTTGAAGGCATGGCCATCAATGGTGCGGTGATTTGAAATTTTAGGATGTCCGAGAGGCCAAAATTGGAGGGATGCAGTATTCTGAGGGTTGCAGGACAGAGATTGGATGCCATGAGGCATGGAGAAGGCTGAAAATTGGATTCAGAATTTGAAATTGAGGCAATGTTGGGCCAAAAGCTGACTTAGGTCAGTGAACGAAAAGGTTGACTGATCAGTACTTGCTTAGTTTAGCTATGTCCAGAAGTGAAGTTTGAGACTCATTCAAGCGTGGTTGGAACCTTGGATTCTCTGCTGCAATCATGGCCTAATTGGTGGAATATAAAGGTCAGCTGAAGGAAAGTATACAGTGTTCCCTTTCTGTATTGGATCATTACTTAACTATGCGCAAGAAGGTGTAAAATAACAGTTTAGCTTTATCTTTACTCTACTGTTGTAAAATGTACATATGCAATTAGCAGGCTGAGGATCTGATCAAGATAACAGTGTGGAGCTGGAGGAACGGAGCAGGAAAGGTGATGTTTAGGGTCGGGATCCATCTTCAGACCCTGCTGCTCTGCTGCCTGACCTGTGTTCCTCCAGCTCCACACTGTTACCTCTGACTCCAGCATCGGCAGTTCTTACTATCTCGGAGGATCTGATCAGACTTGCCTAACCTGTCTCTGCTGTTGAATAGTCTGTTAACGCTCACTGAGTAGACTTTTGTCAGCTTGGGTGTCATTCCAGAAAATGGTCCCGATCCGCACTAAACTTCTAAGTTTTCAGGAGCAATATGGAGAGGAGGAGACAAATTGAAGGTACAAAGAGTGATATGTTTTGTTTCTGCTGCAGGAACACCAGGCACAGCTCCCTGTTACTCAGCGCACAAATTAACTGCATTCAAGAACTCAACAAAGTCTTGGGTAAAATTCTCAGGTGGACAACACCACACTTTGTGCCTGGACTCTGAAGGTGGGTGTTATCATGAGGGGAAGGAAAATAGCAAGACCTTTTATGAGATGTGTGAGTTCTTCCATTTTAAACTCAGCTTCAGGCAGTGATGTCTCATCACGTGTTCTATTGTGAGATTCATTGATCTTGTTGCTATCCCCATTGAATCTATGGCCACCTGAGAGGGGTTAATAGGAACTTGGTCCCTGTGCTTTATTCACAGTGTTGTCTCAATACTTCACTGCACCAGTCCTGGTCAGCGACACCATTCTATTTGTCAGGGTTATGCAGACCTAGTATTCTCAGCAGCCTTAACAGAATACTTAGGAAGGGGAACCTATCTATTTGTGTGCAGTGTTTAATTGCAAGACTAGAGGTTGGTAGCAGTGACATGGCACTATGTTAATAGTTCCTTCAGTGAGCAATCATAGGCAGTGTGGGATGAATGGCTTCTGATGCTGTATGATTTCATAATTGTCAATTGGAGAATACTAATTCAGTTTTGTAAAATAATTGGAAATAAAAAGCTGGTATGAGTAATGTGGTCAAAAAATTCTTTGACATCCAGCTGGTTCATTTAGGGAAGGGACCCAGCTGTCCATTTTCAGTAGGAATAGAAGGAATCCACTTAGCACCTGGAACCTGTTCTGCAATTCAGTGAGTTCTGTATTGACATGGTACTTAACTCCACATATCCACTGTTGCCCCTTAACATTTTTGGCTAACAAAGATCTAGCCCTCCTGAGTTCAAAATGAACTTAGCATCAATTGCCATTTGTAGAAGTGTTTTCCAAAATTCTGCCAATCTTTGCGTGTAGAAGTGTTTCATAATTTCACTCCTGAAAGGTCTGGGTCTAATTTTGTGGTTATACCTCCTAGTGCCAGACTCTGAGATTATTAGAAATAGTTTATCTACCCTTTCTGTTTCCCTTAATACTTTTTTTAAAGAACACAATATCCTCCTAGATTCCTAAGAATCCTAGTTTTATAATCTTTCCTTGAAGTTTGACCTTTGGAGTGCAGGTAACATTCTGGTAATTTACTACCAACTCCCTTTAATTCAGCTACTTATTAAGAAATCTCTCAGGCAATCAAATACTGAAGCAATGATTTAAACTTTATTGCATGTGCAACCAAAATAAGACCCCTCGGGTAAGCAAGTTAAGCCTCAACCCAACTTGGCTATTACCCGATTAATGGTGGAATTTAGCTACAATTCCAATCAAAAATGTCTGTCTCTTGATGTCCATGGTGTGATCCATGTTCAGTGTTGTTTCTCGAAGTTCTGCTGTTGACGAGTCCTTGAGTTGAATTTTTATACAATTTTCTGTCCTTCAGGTTTATAGTGTGACATCAACAAAAACAAAGTTGCTGGAAAAGCTCAGCAGGTCTGGCAGCATCTGTGAAGGAGAAAACAGAGTTAACGTTTCGGGTCCGGTGACCCTTCCTCAGAACATTAACTCTGTTTTCTCATTCACAGATGCTGCCAGACCTGCTGAGCTATTTCAGCAACTTTGTTTTTGTTCCTGATTTAAAGCATCCGCAGCTCTTTTGGGTTTTTTTATAGTGTGACATTATTGGTGATCTTTTAGATTCTTTCACCCACAATATTGCAGATCTGTAGCATGCTTGCCTATCAGAAGTAGCTTTCCTGTTCCTTGTTACATTTGACATTGACTGTATGTTTGAAGGCGCAACTTTCCTGCAGTTAACTCTGTAAATTCTTCTGCAGGGCAATTAGTTGTGCTTGTAGCATAGGGCAGCCAGTTAAGCAGATGTTTAAACAGTTGGGTTTATGTAGCTTTGACTCCTTTTCCCCAGTCATGGCTAATTGTTTTCAATTCCGGCATACCAGTTTATCCTTGTCCCTTAACAATTTATTCCAGACAGTTATTGCTGTTTCTTTCAATCCACGAAGTTATTAAAGTTCTGAAGTTTACTCTATCATAATGCTACCTCTAATAGTATCGCACAGAACTCTCTCAGTACTTAAGGTGTTGACTAATCTGTGCTTTGTATAACTGATGATTTCTACCCCCTTGTATTTTACCCTTCTCAAGGGTGATTTGAAATGGACAGTAAGACTACAGTTCCCCAAATAGATAAAACAAAATCCACAACTTTCTGACTGGGTGCTGAGGGTACTAACCATTGAACTACCGTTTACGACAGCTAAGGATAAAGCCAAACAAACTCTAAAGAGGTGTTGTTTGCCAAGTTGCCTCTGCCGCCCTCCTGTAGCCTCGTCTGTAGATGGTGTTTTACAGAGCTCAGAGCTGACTAGCCATTTAACATGTACAATGTGTGCTGTAGGATGTGCTCGCAAGCAGATGATTAAACCTCTCCTAAACACCAGGTTTGGATATTAAAATGTTTCTTTCTGGGTGAGCTTGGATCTATGTGTTTTCTTTGCCCCTTTTTATCATAAATTCTCATCTTGTGCTTTTCATTTTCCAATAAAAGGTAAAGTGTACAGCTTGGGTCGAGCAGAGTATGGCCGCCTAGGGTTGGGAGAGCATAGTACAGAGAAGAGTACACCTACCATTGTGCAAGGCCTCCCTGTTATCACTACAGTGGCTTGTGGGGCATCTGTTAGTTATGCTGTCAGCAAGGATGGTAAGATTTCACTTCGGTTTACCTTCCTTCCCTTACCTGTCACTGTATTCTCCCCTCAAAATAAACTGATCTGTCGCCGAGTTCACTCATTGCAGCACTGATGTGTTTTTGTTTTTAATCATCTGCAATCATCTCCAAATGATTGTTCTCCTAGGCCGAGCCTTTGCCTGGGGGATGGGGACGAACTTCCAGCTGAGCACGGGTAATGAGGAAGATGTGTGGAGTCCAATCCAGATGTCAGGTCAGCAGCTGGAGAACCGAGAGGTGCTGTCCATCTCCAGTGGAGGCCAACACACTGCATTACTCGTTAAAGAGCGCGGGCAAAGCTGATGCAGGTGGCTGCCCCTGTGAAAATAAAAAAAATACTGCCGATAAAACCTCGATTGTAAAGACTGAGTGAGCCCTGCACTTTCCCTATAATCTTTGGATGGAATGCTTGGATTCTACAGGAATACATTTATTTTTGTTTGCTTGTATTTTTTTGACAATGCCTTGGAATTGAAATCCAACCAAGTACACAAATGTACTCTGCAGTGCCATTTTATTGTAATGTTAGTGATGTACGAACTTGGTTTGTCTTCACTTTGATGTGTCGACTTCAGTTCACGTTTTACAGGACAAGCCACTTTTTAAAAAAGAAGTTTAAATTTCTGATCTGTTTGGGGAAAATGTCTGGGCAGGCAAGTAGGTCGAAGAGGGGAAAACATATTCTTTTAAAATCAAATAAATCTTTTTGTGATAGTTTTCTAAAAGTTTTTTTTGCATTTCACATCTTTGTGTAACTTGATTGATTTTAGGCAGTGTCGCAGGTTTGAATGTCTAGGTATGTTTCCGTTCCTCTGTATCACAATTACTACCCGTCATCATTCTGTTGACGTGCTTAGGAGATTTAATGGAGGAGTTCAAAAAATCTTGAAAAAGGCAAGAGGCTTAGTAACCAATGGATACAAAGTTATGATAATTGACAAAAGCAGAGCGAACACTGAATGGGGTGGGATAAGGAAGGAATTGAACTGTAAATTGTTGTGATCGGGAATGTGCTGCATCAGATGGTGGTAGAAGCAGATGGAAAAGTAATTTTCAAACAAGATTCGGATAACTATGGAGGAAATATTTGCAAGGCTGTAGAGAGCTGGGGAATGCAACATTTTAATTAATTAATTCATTCATTCATTCAAAGAGCTTCACGGGCATGAAGGTCTGAATTGCAGCCTTCTGCCATGTGTACTTCTATGATTCTTGCCCCTATTTACCTGATTTGAAATGTTTTAATACACAGAAATTTGTACAGATGCATTTGTGACTATGCAAAATGTAGCATGCATTCAGAAAAAAATCATTCTGCTCTGAGGACATAGGAACAAAAGTAGGCTGTTCAGTTTATTGAGTCTGCTCTGCCATTCAGTGAGATCTTGGCTAATCTGATCAACTCCACTTTCCAGCTTGTTCCCAATAATCCTTGATTCCTTTACTGATTGAAAATCAGCCTTGAATATACTTAATGTCTCAGCCTCTGTGGTAAAGAATTCCACAGATTCACTATCCTCAGAAGAAATTTCATTTGTTTAGATGCGTGACCCTGTATTCTGAGATTATACCCTGTGGTCCTCGACTCTTCCGCAAGGGGAAATAGTCTTTCCGCATCTACCCTATCAAGTTCCCCGAAAATCTTGATTATTTCAATAAGTTTGCCCCTCGTTCTTCTAAATTCCTACTCGACCTTCCCTCCATGCTGTCAGCTTAGTGAACGTTCTCTAGATTATCCATATTCTGGCATTGGAGGCAAAGGGTCCAAAAGTATTCACATATTCCAACAGTTTTGCCTTGTATAGTTTTAGCAAAATCTTTCATATTCCACTATCTTTGAAATAAAGGCTATCCCTATTTGCTATCCCTATTATTTGCAGAACTTTGCTACCTTTTTTTGATTCATGGACAAGGACTGCCAAATCCCTCTGGTAGCTTTCTGCAGTCTTTCTCAATGAATTAATCAATACTCAGCTTTTCTATTCTTCCTGCAAGTTGTATAACCTCCCATTTTCCCACAGTTAGCTCACTTGCTTAACCTGCAGACTGTTATCCTCACTGCTTGTCTTCCTACCTGTTTTTGTCATATGTAAACTTAGCTATAGTATATCATAACATATTTATATATATATAGTAAATAATTGTAGCCCAGCAGTGATTCCTGTTGCACCCCACTAGTTGCAGGGTACTATCTTGAAAATATCCCCCAGTCGCAAGTCTCTCTTGTGTTAGTTAGCCAACAGCATCTCCCAACACCATGGGCTCTTGTCGTACTAAGTATCCTCATGAGTGGTACCATTATTCAATTGAATTGAATTAGCTTCATTGTCACACGTACTCCAAATGAGTACAGTGAAAAGTTTATACGTCACCACTTACAGGACCATCTACGATATAAAGGTATCTAGGTACAGCTTTGTCAGTTATTAGATCTTAGAAAATAGAGGAATATGGCCAGCAGAAATAAATAAAAGTTCAAAACAACGGTCTTCCAACCCAGATTACCCTCCAGTCTGTACTGGCCCTTAGTTCCAGACCGCGCTGGGCTTCACCTCGAGGTTCGTGAGGCCAGGGGATTGCTCTGGAATTGCCTTGAGATCAGGCGACCATGCTGGTGCCATGCCAGGCTGAGAGAACACCACGTACTGCCGGAAGGCTGCAACAACATGCAGGGAGGCCACTACACCAAGCCAGGAGGCTGCCTTGGGGGTCCACTATGCCAGGCTGAGAGGGCCCCCTCATCGTGTCAGTGCTGAGGCCGGGGCGCTTATTTTAATTTTTGAAGGTGTTTGATGTTACATTCAGTGATTGCTTTTTATCATAGAATCATAGAAATGATGCAGCACATAAGGGGGTTATTTGGCTGATTTTGTCCATGCCAACCCAAAGACAGCCAGATGTCCTTTGTAATCCCATCTTCCTGCACACGGCCCATAGCCCTGTAGCTTACAGTGCTTGATATGCAGATCCAGGTACTTTTAAACAGTGTTTAGGGTCTCTGTCTCCACCACCAACTCAGGCACCCTCTGTGTTTTTTAAAAAAAATGTCCTCACATTCCCTCTAATCCTTCTGCTGCTTAGCTTGAATCGTGATCTCTCTGCAAAGGGAATCAGGTTCCTCCTGTCTATTCTATCTGTACCCCTCATACAATTTCGTATACCTCAATCATGTCATCCCTCAATCTTCTCTATTCCAAGACAAACAGCCCCAATCTCTTTGTTGCTAGAGTTCTCTAGCCCTAGCAACATTCTAGTAAATCTTCTCTGCACTCTCCAGAGCAGTTACGTCTTTTCTGTAATGTGGTGACCAGAACTATACACAGTTCACGAGTTTTTGACCTCACCAGTGTCGTAGAAAGTTTCATCATTATACAGGGTATCTCTACTTTTGTATTCTATTCCTCTGCAAATGAAGGCAGATGCCTTCTTTATAACCTTACCTATCTGTATTGCTACCTTGAGGAACTTGTGCACTTAACATGCCAAAATCTCACTTCATCTACCCCTCTCAGTATATTCCCATTTTTTTGTGTTTTCCCTTTTACTGTTTGACCTCTCTCAGTACATTACTTCACACTTATCAGAATTGAACTCCACCTGCCACTTTCCTGCCCATTCCACCCCTACCACTGTGTATCATTTTGGAGCTAACAACTATTTTCTACACTATCCACTATGTGGCCAATTTTTGTGTTGTTTGCAAATTTTCCAAATTTTGCCTGCTGTGTTCAAGTCCAAATTGTTAATGTGTAAAACAAGCAGCAGGGGTCCCAACAGCAATCCCTACAGAACACCATTTGAAACAGTTTTTCATTTTGCAAGGACAGCTATGGACCATTACTCTTTGTTTCCCTTTACTAGGTCAACTAGGTCCAATTTGAAACATCACCCTGTATCCTTTTACTTTTTTGATCAGTCTATCATTTGGGACCTTGTCAAATGCCTTATTAAGATCCATGTAGTCAATGACCACTGTACTGCCCTCATCAATCCTCCTTGTCTCTTCCTTAAAAAATTCAATCCAATTTGTAAGGGATGATCTTCCTTAACGAAGCAATGCTGACTATCCCTGATTAGTCCACGCCTTTCTACGTGACAGTTTATTTGCTCTTTCAGGACTGATTCTAACAACTTACCCACCACCGAAGTAAGACTAACCAGTGTATAACTGTTTGGTATTTCCTTTGTACCCTTTTAAAATAATGGAACCATGTCTGCATTCCTACAGTCCTCTGGCATCTCACTTGTGTCTAGTGAAGTTTGGAACGTAGTCTTCTGAGCATTTGCTGTTTCCTCCCTGATCATCTTCAACATGCTAGGGAACAATCCATCTAGTCTGGTGACTTATTCACTTTCATGGATTCCAACTTCTCTAACACTACCTCTCTGTGTGATTATTTTGTCCAATATTACTGCTCCTCTTGGATTACGATATTCACATCATCCCTTTCCTTTGTGAATATCTTGACCTGGGACTGTCACCTTTCCTTTGCTGTTGCTAGGTTACAATTCAGGTACTCTCTACTGTATGGACTACACCATTTTTTGAAAAAAGCTCAATACCACTTTCCTAACTAAAAGCAGGAAATTCTCACCTTGCCGGCAATGTCCACATCCAGGAAAGTGTTTTTGAATTATTTTGTTTCCAGTCCTTGTTATTATCCTAGTGAATCTGCTTTCTTACAGCTTTAAAATCCCTCCAAAATAGAACACTCAACTGCATTGCACTTTATTCAAAGTCTTCACTAGCCCAATTAAGTTTTTTTTTCCTGTAAATACTATTCCTCCTCTGTTCTATTCCCCTGTTAATAAGATACAAGATTCCATTGACCATTTTATAGAAGCCAAATAGGTGGTTGGCAGAATTGCTATCATTTTCTGCTGTGGTCTCGTGTCAGTGTTTTCCATTTAAACATCAATGTTTTATCCATGTTATATTTTATCTTGTACCATATGCAGGATGTTTGTAAAAATGTTCTTGTGAGAAACCTTATACTTTACCTTCTGAAAATTCATGTATTTGCATCAGTGTTCCCAAAAGGTATCCAAACTTCACAAAAAAGCCTCTGGTCCAAATGATTTACCTTTTAACAAGTTTCTGCCACCTGGCTTTCATTAGATTGCTAAATGTTTGCTTGTTTTATCTTTTGGGTGATGGGACAAAAATACTTGTAAAGTTGAAGTTTGTGCTTTTATGTGCTGTGCCCAAATTACTGGCTCCATCCCCGCCTCTTTGACCGGTCTGTCTCCTCTCCACCTATCTTCTCCTCTATCCATCTTCTATCTGCCTCCCCCTCTCTCCCTATTTATTTCAGATCCCCCTTCCCCTCCCCCATTTCTGAAGAAGGGTCTAGGCCCAAAACGTTAGCCTTCCTGCTCCTCTGATGCTTTGTGTGCTCAGGTTTCCTCGCACAGTCCAAAGATGTGCAGGCTTGTGGATTAGCCATGGGAACTGCAGGTTTACAGAGATAGGGTATGGGGGTGGATCTGGGTGTAATGCTGTTCAGAGGGTTGGTGTGGACTCGATGGACTGAATGGCCTGCTTCCACACTGTAAGGATTCTATGATAACATCCTTCTTGCATCGACCTTGTATAGTCATGTCAGTTTATCGGTTTCTATGAGATACAACCCTCATTTTTCCAAACTCTAGTGAATACGGTCCTAACAAATGTAATCTCATCCTGTATGTCAGTCCCAACATCCCAGCAATTAGTCTGGTAAACCTCCTTTGTACTCCCTCAATAGCCAGAAGGTTAGGGCAGCATGTGGCTCAGTGGTTAGCACTGTTGCCTCACAATGCCAATGACCCGAGTTCAATTCCAGCCTTGGGTGTTTGTGGGGTTTGCCCGTTCTCCCTGTGTTGGTGTGGTCTGATTTCCTCCCACAGTCCAAAGATCCCGGACAAGCCCTTATCATTTTAGGGCAGCATGGTGGCTCAGTGGTTAGCACTGGTGCCTCACAGCGCCAAGGACCTGGGTTCGATTCCACCCTCGGGCGACTGTCTGTGTCGAGTTTGCATGATCTCCCTGTGTCTGCGTGGGTTTCCTCCAGGTGCTCCAGTTTCCTCCCACAGTCCAAAGATGTGCAGGCTAGGTGGCTTGGCCATGCTAAATTGCCCGTAGTGTGCAGGGATCTGTAGATTAGGTGGATGGGTCTGGGTGGGATGCTCTGAGGGTTGGTGTGGACGTGTTTGGCCGAAGGGCCTGTTTCTGCACAGTAGGGATTCTATTTTTAAAAAATGTGCAGGTTAAGTGGATTGGCTATGGTAAGTTGGCCCGTAGTGTCCAGAGGGGTGCAGGTTAGGTGGATTAGCCATTGTAATTGCAGGGTAATGCGGATAGGGTGGGGGGGTGCTGGTTTAGGGTGGGATGCTGTTTGGAGGGTCAGTGTGGACTTGATGGGCCGATTGGCCTTTTTCCATACTGTAAGGTTTCTACAATTTTGATGATCCATCCTCCGATAAGGAGACCAAAACTGCACACTGTGCCGATAGAATGATTGGGGCAGCACTGAGCTTGTCCTGAAGACTTTCATATGGCTCTAATGTGATTGTGTATAAAGACATGCCTATCATTGAAGGCACACTGACTTGTGGGATAAAAGGATGGTGCCTCTGCAGGTTTGATGGGTAAAATGAGTGAACTCACTTCCTATTGTTCCACTGAAGCAAATGGTTTAGATTAGTTAGACAGAGAAGGGTTGTTCTTTGGTAGCTGACAGAACAAGTATTAGACCACATATATTTAAAGTTTTGGAGAAGAGATGTGAGAAATCAAGTTTATGCAGTGTGTTAATGAACTGGAACTCGCTAATGACAATTGTGGAATGAATGCAATGAATAATTTCAAAAAGCAATTAGATATTTGAGGGAAGATTTCATGGGGAAATGGGACTGATCACTCTACAGGCAGCTGGCATGAACTCAATGAGCTGAATGTCTGCCTTCAGTATTATAATGGGACTTAACCAATCAAATGAACTGATAATTTCTCATGAGGAAAGGACTGAAGTTACACACTGAGCACACTCTGCAATCTCTGAATGACAATGTAAACATTGAGAACATGAGCTGTAGTATTCTTTTCATGTTAAGTTTCATGTTCCTCTTCTCACATTCCTTTGTGCTTCTTTTCCCTTCTAAGTGTTTCCCTCTTGACCTACAGGTACTTGGTTACAAATGAAGGGTCTAGGCCCGAAACGTCAGCCTTCCTGCTCCTCTGATGCTGCTTGGCCTGCTGTGTTCATCCAGCTCTACACCTTGTTATCATGGATGGTGGCTGCTTTCTGCCCATCTCCATTGTTCGTGCTGGAACCTAGACAAACTTCAACAGCCTGTGGCTCTGGAGCTGCATGGGGCCATTAAGCATTTTGTTTGCAGCTTCCAACCTTTCCAATTGGATGACATTGTCATGAAAGAAATTTCTTTAAAAAGAAATGGAAGTCCAGAAAATAGCAAATCAAAAACTTGACACAAACACAATTTTTCTTATTGAGTTTAATGTTTGCTTAATAAGAAATTTAGTTTTTGCAATAAAATCTAGGATTTTTAGGAATTTTGAGAAATGTATGGTGCCTCTGGGCTTATGATGTTAAAAGTTACAGCCCTCCTACTATAATATAATCTCCTGGATGTTGACAGTTTATCATGATTAATTTTCTAGATTTTTAAGACTTCAACATTTGCAAATAGTGTTGGAGTTTACTAAATTATATTAAGAAATTTGTCATCCATGGGATTTTTCTCATGTTGAAGAAGTAAGTGGTCTAATTAATGTAGGTATGAAATACCAATCATGTTGCACTTTACAGTTCCAAATTATTATTTTGCCAAAAAAACTCCTGTGCTCTATAAACCTGGTGGAATGATGTAGCAACACTATGACTAGATTTAATGCTTTGATGTGAAGAACAGATTTTAAGATTATACCTATTCTTTCTGAAATAGCTGAAATCCAAATTCACTATTGGAAGCCTTTTTTAATCATGAGAAGTAATAGCTGAACACAATTGTCTCAATTCTATTTATCTTAATGCTTGTTCTAAGGATGACTTTACTGATAAATTATAGTTTTTAAAAATTAAATATTGCTCAGAAATGTTGCTAAAGCTTTTTCTCTTGCTTTCATCAGCACAAGTGCAAGAATGACAAATTTCAAATGGATCACCATAATTTATGACGAGAAAAGGTGCTAATTGCTTGGCATGTCTATTGATTGGAAAAGGCATTGTCATGGAGAAAGAAATTAACAATTTTAAAAATAGAATGTGCAAGATCTGTATTAAAATCATGTCAAAAGGCATTTTTAAAAATATTACAAATTTACTTTAGCATTTTTCGTCTTGAATATATTTTTCCATTAAATTAATACAGCCCACTCTTTTTACATTTTTTAACACGCTTGCACGTAATTCGTACAAAATTGATACATACACCCAAATAAGCATATGATTGAGACCAGAATAACAGAAAATAATGCAGAAGACAGGGCAATTCAGAATTAGATATGTTTAGACTTTGAGTTTCTTCTATTAATTGAAATTCAATCCATCTATTTTATTTATAGAAGCAAAATAGGAGTTAAACCAGAAATGCTTGAAAATTCTACATGTTTGGTTTAGAAATGCTGAATCCTTATGTCCTGGTATCCAATAGTTTTATTTTTTTTGAAAAGAAAGGCTCTTTTAGTAAAAATGGTTTGTCACCTATGGCCTGAGATGGTGATTGGCAGCAGTAGCTGCTGGTCATCTTGGAGTGAGATGTTGAATAGGGTTGGAATGAGGACCACTGGCTATCAGAAGTCATTAGGGAACAACGTGGAGCAGGAAACACCTCTGATATGTCTACGAGCCAGAGCCTTTGCAATTCTGTCACTGAATGTTTTCGTGAAGGGGTTAGATATACATCTTTAGGTGGAAGGGGTCATAGGCTATGGGGAGAAAGCAGGGGACTGAGTTGGATGATCAGCTGTAATCATATTGCATGGTGGAGGAGGTCTAAGGGGCAAATGTCCATTTGTGCTTCAATTTTCTCTTCCTAAATAACTGCAGCGGTAATAGTGCATAGTCTGAGAGCGGCTTAGTCAAGGCCATATGGTGACCACCACAGGCAGCAATATGGGCACGCACACATGGGGACCATCTGCACTGGCTCTGGGAGAGACTCCTCCCCAGACAGCTGGGTGAGCACAGTGAAAGAAGTGGGGGCGGGGGATTCCCACTCTGCAGGCCGAGCTGTCCATCCGTGTCTCTGTGTCTGAGCTCAGTGACCACCCTGCGGGCCCCACTCCCCCAGCTAACACAGAACATAGAACAGTACAGGCCTTCGGCCCACGATGTTGTGCCGAGCTTTTACCCTAAACCTAAGGTCTACCTAACCTCCACCCCTACTTTATACTATCATCAATGTGCCTATCTAATAGCCGCTTAAATGCCCCTAATGAGGCTGACTCCACTACCCTCTCCAGCAATGCATTCCACGCCCCTACCTCCACTCACTTTAAAACTATGCCCCCTCGTAATAGCTACTTCCACCCTAAGAAAAAGTCTGTGTCTGTCCACTCTATCTATACCTCTGATCATTTTGTACACCTCTATCAAGTCACTTCTCGTCCTTCGTCGTTCTAAAGAGAAAAGCCCTAGCTCTCTCAACCTTTCCTCGTAAGACATTCCCTCCATTCCAGGCAACATCCTGGTATCTCCTCTGCACCTTTTACAAAGCTTCCACATCTTTCATATAATGACGTGACCAGAACTGGACACAATACTCCAGATATGGCCAAACCAGGGTTTTGTATAGCTGGAGCATAACTTCACAGCTCTTGAACTCAATCCCACTATTAATGAAAGCTAACACACCGTAAACAACTCTATCCACCTGGGTGGCAGCTTTCAGGGAACTGTGGACATGATCCCTCTGCTCCTCCACACTGCCAAGAATCTTTCCATTAACCCTGTATTCTGCTTTCAGATTTGTCCTTCCAAAATGAATCACCTCACACTTTTCAGGGTTAAACTCCATCTGCCACTTCTCAGCCCAGCTCTGCATCCTATTAATGTCCCTTTGTAACCTAGAACAGCCCTCCGCACTATCCACAACTCGACCCACCTTCATATCAGCCGTGAACTTACTAATCCACCCTTCCACTCCCACATCCAAACCATTTACAAAAATCACAAATAGAAGAGGACTCAGAACAGATCCTTGTGGTATACCACTTGTAACTGAGCACCATGTTGAATATTTTCTGTCCGCTACCACCCTTTGTCTTCTAAGGGTCAGCCAATTCTGAATTCAATCTGCCATATTTCCCCTATCCCCTGCCTCACTTTCTGCATGAGCCTACCATGGGGAACCTTATCAAACGCCTTACTTAAATCCATGTATACCACATCCACTGCTCTACTTTCATCCGCATGTTTGGTCACCTCTTCAAAGAATTCAATAAGGTTTGTGAGGCATGATCCACCCTTCACAAATCCATGCTAACTATCACAAATCGAACTGTGCCTATCCAAGTGATTATACATCCTATCTCTCAGAGCCCTTTCCAAGCCCTTTCCAATAATTTGCCCACCACTGAAGTAAGTCCTGTTAATTCCGGGGTTATCCCTATTTCCTTTTCTGAACAAAAACATTACAGTTTTTGAACGTCACAGTCAGCTGGGCTGCACAAAACCTGGCAGCAGGCACCTTTCCTGAACCCCAACCTTTGGGTTCAAACTGTTGCCGCTCTGATGAGTCGGTAACGCGAGAAGACAGTTTTAAGATTGCAAAAGCGAAATGCTATGCTCGCTGGAATGTGAAATTAAAATAGTACGAACATTCAGCAGACCATGCAGCATCTGACACACGGAGAGAAACAGTTAGTGTTCCAAGTTGTTGAGCTTTCATCAGATTTAAGATAGTTGTCAAAAGAACCAAGAGGTTGTTTGGATCTTTTTTTGCTAATTTGCTAAATCGTTCTGACCTGAAATTAACTGGTTCGCAAGGTTAGGAGAGGGTGGGAAATGAATATTGAAGTGCATCCAATTATAACTTGGGACGGAGAAGGATAAATATTTGGAAAGGAACCATTTAGAGGGCTTAGGTCTAAAGTGAGAGGGAAAGAGGGACCGAAGAGGCAACTTTTTCACGTAGCGGGTGGTGCGTGAACGGAAAGAACCGCTAGAGGAAGTGGTGGGGGTGGGTACAATTACAACATTTAAAAGCTGGATAGGTACATGTGAGAAGGAAGCGTTTAGAGGGATATGGGGCAAATGCTGGAAAATGGGATTAGATTAATTTAGACAACAAGGTGCATGGCTGGATGAACACAGCAGGCCAATTGGCCTGCTGTGTTCATCCAGCCCTGCACCTTGTTGTCTCGGATTCTCCAGCATCTGCAGTTCCTACTATCTTAGATTAATTTAGGATGTCTGATTGGCATAGATGAGTTGGACTGAAGGGTATGTCTCCATGCTGTATGACTCTAAGTGGGACCGCCCCTTTTAAAAGTGTTGCCACTGACATAATGGACAAATTACTTTCTGTGCTCAATCATTCTTAGATTTCTGAACATGCAAATTATCGATAGAATGGATAGGTTAACAATAGTTATCATACCTTTTCACCCAACTCTTAAATTTCCATTAAATTAAAAAAACTCCTGATACTGCAAATCTGAAACAAAACTGACATTGCTCGATAAACTTAGTAGGTCTGGCAGCATCTGTGGAGACAGAGACAAAGTTACTGTTTCGAGTCCAGTGAGGGTTCTTTATTCAGTTCTGAAAAAAATGTTCTTAATTTTCCGTTTTATTTCTGTAGTACCACTGCCGACCTGCAGATGGTGATGGTGCATTACTTAAAACATTTTATTAGCAACATTTCATCTACGGGAACGTAAAAGGCTAGGAGCATTTTGCAGTACCTCATAAGAACCGGTGTTGGTCTGCAACGAAAACTAGGTAAAGCTGAAAGATCTAAGCAGGTCAGGCTTCATCTGTGGAAAAAAAACTGAGTTAATACTACAGGTCAATGACCCTTTTTCAGAGCTGGAAGATGTTAGAGATATAACAGATATTAATTTATATTAATCCGAAAAAAGGATGGAGCAGCATGGGGTTGATTTGAGAATGGAAGGCAGGAAAGATTAAATGACAAAATGGGAGATCACCCGAGGCAAAAAGGGGAGGTGATGGAACATTTGAAGATTGATTTGACAGCTGTGGAGGAGGTGGAAATGGTCAAAGTGGAATCACTGCCAGCATATGCTGTCTGAAGGAAATGAGAGCCCAATGACATTCATGGACAATGGTGTAGGGGCCTGAAAGGATTAACGTTGAGGCGTGCCTTAAGCACCACCTACTATGATGATGGACTCTGAGAACAGCTTAGGATCTTGAAGGAATGAGGTGTACTAAGGTCCAAAGATGTGCAGGTTAGGTGGCTTGGCCATGCTAGATTGCCTGTAGTGTTCTGGGATGTGTAGGTTGGGTGTATTAGCCATGGAAAATGCAGGTTACAGGGATAGTGTGTGTGGTGGGTCTGTGTGGGATGCTCTTTAGACAGTTAGTGTGGACTGGATGGGCCAAATGGCCTGCTGCCACACTGTAGGGATTCTATGGATACTATCTGAATCTTCCTCATTCTTTCTGTGGTACTATCTATCATATCAGTGTAACTTGTATACACTTATTATCATGCAATAAATTGCATTTTGTTTAAGAGCTCCTTTTTGTTAGACTATGTGGTTTTCCTGTACCACACTCGACCAAGCAGGCCCTATAGATCCCTACCCTAAAGGAGGATGGTGAGTGAAAACCTACCAGGTAGCTCATGTACAAGGTAAGCAGTGATGTGGATTCATCTTACAATTCAGTGACAAGCAATGTGATTTCATTAAGCTGCTTCCCAAAACAGTGGCAATGGTGCAGGTCTGAGGGTTGTTTTCAGACATAGCTGTAAGAACATTGTACATGTAGACAGTCAGCCACCTGAAGTACTGACTATTCACAAAATCTACAGAAGAGAATGTTGTGACAAGTTTCAACAAGACAGAAATTAAAGTTGATGGTAATGAGATTTTCAGACCCGGTAAATTGAAGCTCTGCAGCAAGAGTGAGTTTGAAACCGCATTCAGACGGAGCACTAGTCAACCAAAGGCAGTTAGGGATTGTGCCAGGTGCTGATGGTCTGTAGGAGCAGTCTTGAGTTGAGGTTTACCTGGCGAGTGAATAGGCATTGGAAGCTCTGTGAAAAAAACCATTGACATCCCTGATGGCCAGTGGAAAACGTTTAAAAATAATGTGGTTCAGAGGCTGCAAAAACCAGAAGTAAGAAAAGTACTTCCAAGCCACAATGATTGGCAAGTGGGCAGCATGAGACATGACTACAGCGAGGGAAACCAAAGGCCACAGCAGCAGTTTAAAGCAAAGCCACAGACCAGGGACTGTCGCAAAATGAGAAGTGATAAAGGGGCATTTTAGAAATATGAGCGTAAACTTTGGTAAAGGTGGAAAGCATTTATAACTGCACATTGCAGGACTCATTCAAGGAAAAAAAAGGGCTTGAAAACCATGTTGAATATCATTGAGAGCCACTGACAGATTCATAAAGGACAAACTTTTAAGGAATGGGATTCAACTTAAAGAGCCACTGAAAATGAGATTCATTTGGTAAAGATGCAAGGAGATCAGGATTTGTTTGTGAAAGCCACAGGCAGCAGTTGGTAAGGCCACTAAGGGAACAGTCATTCATTAAAATTGTGGTAGTGGAAATGTACAGAGGCCCCAACAAAGGTGGGATTCCAGTATAGCAGCAGCATTGCTACACTGTGGAATTAAAAGGAAAAAAAAGAATCACAATGCGGCATTGGAAATAATACTACCAGGAAGTTTTAACTTCAGAGATGGGCTGAATACAACATGGTTGGATACCTTGGAGAAAATAATCTTCATCAATGGCATGTGATCTAAACAGAGACAATATGAATATATCCTCACAGAAGGCTGAGAATGTTTGGACTTCTTCCTCAAAGTCAGTGGAGGTAGACTCTTTGAACCGCTTTAGAGTGGAGATAGTTAGATTCTTGATAAGCAAGGGGTGAAAGGTTATCAAGGATAAGCAGGAATGTGAAGTCATTAGATCAGCCATTATCTAATTGAAAGCCAGAGCAGGCTCATTAGGAAGAATTGACCACTCCTGCTCCTAATTAATATGTTTGTATACTTTCTTATTTTTATATTGACAGAAAGATGAAAACTTGTGACTATACTGGATTGGTTCTACTGAGCAAGTTCAACTTACAATCAGGAAGGTTTGTGTGAAAATACAAGGAATCAGATGCAAATAAGCAGCATACCCAACTTGAGCTCATTGATAAAACTTCAACTGAAGTAATTCAAAAGGTGACACTTGGTGAATAAATAATGACAGATTCAAGTCTGATATTAGATACTGGGGAGATACAAGTTCAAGAAGAACATTTCTTTATCCTCCTATTTTTTCTAACCAACCTGTTTGTGAGGTCAGGCCTGAAAGATAATTGCATGTTGGGTCGTGATCAAAGAGCTCAATAGGTGCTTCAACTCCTGAGACAGATGGCAGATGTTTGAATAATAACATGGTTTCATAGGGAGATAAACAGCCTGGCAGGAAAAGGCCAGAATTTGACTGAATTTTGGACTGTTTCTGAGAGAAGGCATTTGGCTGTTGATTCTACAACATGAAGATTTGCAAACTCCCTCCCTAACCTCCCATTACAAGCTGTAGGGTGTTCAGAGAATAGAAACTGAATTATAAATATTATCAAGTTTTTTTCAGAGTGAACTGGAAAGGTGTCACCAGCTGATGATTTTCAGAAAATCAATCAAGAAACAATCAAATATGCCCATGGAACAGCACATCATGAAAACCTCTTAAATAATCAGACCAGTTTTGTTTGTTTTTATTTATCCCTTAATTGTGTTTGTCTGTCTTTTGTATGAATGGGGTTGTATGAAAACGTTGTTGGGTTCAAATGATAGACACTAATTAGGTTACTTTGATGTTTAATTTTGTTCTGCTAAAGTTACTTTATTGTTAATAAATTGTTAAATCTTTGTTTAAGCTACAAACCCAGCATCTGGAATTGACATTCAAGAAGTCTGGGATTGGTTATTCAAAAAGCCTGGTTAAGAGCCATTGGAGTCCATTTGAGGGTCTTTGAAGATTTAATTTTACTGTGCTATGATACAGAGGTTGGGGGGTTAATTTGCGTAGGCTGTCTCTATGTTGTCACACTATTTAATTGATCTGACCTTCATCCTACAACAGGTCTTTGCTGGAGGCAAGGTCTGGAGAATTGGCCCAGTTGGCACAGAGCTGGGTGAAAAGGACTCTAATTCGAGTACATCTTTTTCCCTTTTTAATTCTTATTTTGGACTGTATTATTCTTTCAATTTTGTACCAAAATCTGAAGTATCTCTACCTAGGTATCTTGTACCTGGGATGGTGCCTTAAGCAGCAACATTGCAAACTTTTCACTGCACGCATGACAGTAAAGCTAATTCAATTTCATTGGTCGAGGAAGAGTTAGGGAGTTATCCCAGGGGTTTTTAAAAAATTATTCATTTGTCGGATGTGGGTTTTGCTGGCTGGGCCAGCATTTTTTGCCCGTCCCTAGTTGCCCTTGAGAAGGTGGTGGTGAGCTGCCTTCTTGAACTGCTGCAGTCCATCTGCTGTGTGTTTACCCACAAAACTGTTAAGGAGAGAATTCCAAGATTTTGATCCAGCAACAGTGAAGGAACGGCGATAAAATTCCAAGTCAGGATGGTAGGTGGCTTGGAGGGAACTTGAAGGTGGTAGTGTTTCCATATATCTGCTGCCCTTGTCCTTCCAGATGGAAGTGGTCGTGGGTTTGGAAGGTACTGTCTGAGGGTCTTTGGTGAATTTCTGCATCTTGTAGATAGTACGCACTGCTGCTACTGAGTGTCGGTGGTGGAGGGAGTGGATGCTTGTGGATGTAATGCCAATCAAGCGGCTGCTTTGTCCTGGATGGCGTAATGCTTCATGAGTGCTGTTGGGGCTGCACTCATCCAGGCAAGTGGGGAGTATTCCATCACGCTCTTGACTTGTGCCTTGTAGATGGTGGACAGGCTTTGAGGAGTCAGGAGGTGAGTTACTTGCCACAGTATTCCCAGCTTCTGACCTGCTCTTGTAGCCATTTTGTTGATGTGGTGAGTCCAGTTGAGTTTCTGGTCAATGATAACCCCCAGGATGTTGATAGTAGAGGATTCAGTGATGGTAATACCATTGAATGCCAAGGGACTATGGTTAGATTGTCTCTTAGTGGTGATGTTCATCGCCTGGCATTTGTGTGGCGTGAATGCTACGTGTCGCTTGTCAGCCCAAGACTGGATATTGTTCAGGTCTTGTTGCATTTGAACATGGACTGCTTCAGTACCTGAGAAGTTGTGAATGTTGCTGAACATTGTGCAATCATCGGCGAACATCCCCACTTCTGGCCTTCTGATGGAGGGAAGGTCATTGATGAAGCAGCTGAAGATGGTCAGGCTGAGGACACTACCCTGAGGAACTCCTGCAGAGATGTCCTGGAGTTGAGATGATTGATGTCTAACAATCACGACCATTTTCCTCTGTGTCAGGTATGACTCCAACCACCAGAGAGTTGCCCCCTGATACCCATTAATTCCAGTGATTGGTGAATGGAGTCAGAAGTTTCCTCAGGGCTTTTCATGATTTGTTGCTGAGCTTTGACTGGAGATCATCAGAACTCCATTCACTTGTCTGATGTGGAGTTCTGTTGGAAAAATGAGTGAGTCCTTGAGGAACCTTAACCCCTGATGGATAACTTTGACTCTGAATGATGATCAAATAGTCACCTACTTTGCATTTCTCTGATTTAATATCCCCATTGATTTTCATTGAAACCACTATCAGAAAGATGTAAAATGTGTGATTGATGTCCATTTCTACATTTCCACATCATTGTCCACATTCAAAATTCTTACCCACTTCTCCCACTAGCATCGCCATCCTCACCTCCCCGGACCTCACACACGCATGTTTAAAAGAGCACACAGACCCTGACCAAAGTTTTAAGTATTTTTATTCAGTGATATTTACTGTCATTTAAAAGTTACTTGAAAATAATTGCTGTTTTAGACTGTAAAATTCACATCCTCATGTGCAAATTCCTCCATTGTGTCTGTAACCTTCTCCTGCCCTACATCTCTTTGAGCTGTCTGCACGCCCTCAATTCTGGCCTCCTGCACATTTCTAGTTTCAGCACTTCTTTGGCAGCCATGCCTTAACTGCGTGGGCTCGAAACAATGCCTCACAAAACTCCACATTTCTCTCTCTCTCTCTCTTTTAAGAAGCTAATTCAGACCTGTCTCTTCTATAAAGGTTCTGGCCACTGGTCTTGATGTCTCCTTTTGTGGCTTGGCATCAAATCACTTCTGATAATGTTCTTGTGAAGTGACTTTGGGTATTTTACTGTCTCACAGATGCTATATAACTGCAAGTTGTTGTTGTACTACAGACTACTACAACACAAAAGCAAGCTAGCCATTCCTCTGGGAAGATCTGGTGATGGAAAGGGATAAAATGTGGCTGGAGAAAACGTGACTAGTTCTTTAATCAATGCATTTTATGATGTCTGAAATACATACAATATGGAATATCTTAACTCACTTTACAGCGATTACTTCAGGCAAATGTACAGCACATAAAATATTAACCAATGAAATCCTTATTGACATCTGCTGCAGCCGTAGAATTTCAATTGTTCACTTTTGCAATTGAGAAGAGAAATATAAACAGTGTCTTCTGTCTTCTCCTCCATTTGACAGAGATGCATTCATTATTTTGTTTCCAGGGCTGAGAATAAACTCAAGGAAACAATTCCATAGTTTTCTAAACAGAAACAGATCGACAAGAAGGGGAAAAAATGAATCTGCTTACATTCCTTCAAGAAGATTTGTAAAATTTTGTTTGCAGTGACTGCATAAAAATACCTACAGAATTCAGGTCATATAATGCATTCGCTCAACATGTTTTGAGCCACAAATAGGAGTTTTATAATTGTGGTATTGTACCTGAATGGCTTTCAGTTCCTAATTTTCCTGTCAAAGGCCAGGAAATATTTAACATCAACAGCCAGGCAAGATGAAGCACTGAATCCCCATGGTGCTCTGTGTCAAATTTTGTTTTATGATGCTTGTGAAATGCTTTGGAACCTCTTATACTTAAAGGCTCTAAAATGCAAATTGTTGTTATTTCTACAATTCAAAACCTTTATGCCAAGGGAAATTTGCATACAATATATGTATACAACTGCATGATTTCTAATTAACAATAATTGATGAGTCATTTGTCCTTAGAGTCAGATGGCACGGAAACGGACGTTTGGCCCAACTCGTCCATGCCCACCAGGTTTCCTAAACTGAGCTCGTCCCATTTGCCTGCGTTTGCCCCATATCCCTGTAAACTTTTCCTATCCATGTACCCGTCCAAATGCCCTTTAAATGTGTCTGAGCAATCAATTATTTTTCTCTCCGTTCATCAATTGAAAGCATGATCTCATGATCTGAATACCCCTGAAATGTGAGGCGAATCAGTCGAGGTTCCTTTTGAATACAATCATAAAGAGTTTCTTTTGTTTTAAAACTCAGTCGTGATTTGGGTTACTTCGGTGTTCAGGTCCTGCCCCCTGTTACAGTGTGATCCCTTGCGGGACTTGTCCACGCCTAGTCATACCGACTTGTTGACCATCTCGGACGGGGTGCAGGCACAGACTGACTCCCTGGTGGACTTCCTGGCTCGGGTGAAGCTGTTCTGCTCCAGCCTGGAGCGCAAGGGTAAGCAGAACTCCCGGAAACAACGCTTGAAGTTCTCGTCCAGGAAGGCGTAGAGTACAGGGTTCAGGCAGCTGTTGGTGTAGCCCAGGGCGATGCAGAAATGCCAGCTGGCCGTCACTAAGGGGCTCGGGTTGATCTCCACCAGGGTCTTGACAATCACAAAGATGTGGATGGGGGTCCAGCAGATGATGAAGATGGCCACCACCACCAGAACCATCCGTGTGATCCTCCGCAGATTCCTGTCCTTCTCTTTGGAGCCCGAGAGGAGGCGGACGCTTTTCAGACGCAGTATCATCAGGCCGTAGCAGATGGTAATGACCAGGACTGGGATCACGAAGGCAAATATGAAGACACAGATTTTGGTGATGTTGTCCCAGTACCAAGTGGGAGCTGGAAATTGTATGGTACACATCACATTCCCTGAAAGGGAAGAAGAAAAGAAGAAGAAATACAAATAAATGAGGTTTTCAGCATTTTTCAAAAATACATACATTGGTTTTTTTGGAATTCGAGCTTGCTATCAAGATCAGTATACATTGCCCAGCTCCCTCAGTTGTCCTTGAGAAGATAGTGGTGCATTTTCTACTTGAAAAGCAGCAGTCTCTGTAGCGTCAGATATTCCCAACTCTGTGGTTGGATAGGGATATTAAAGGAATATTTGTTCTCTACTGAGATATCAGCTTCCAAACCATGAACCCATCTGGGAAAACACCCATGCGAATGATAACGGTTGACGTGAATTTACATAGCGTCTGTGGCATCCTCCAGCTATCACAGGTCACTTAACTGTGAAGAAGCACTAAGTTCAACTGCTGAATAAATGGGTTACCATAGGGCCTCAATGTGCATACTAAAACTGTCTTCTTTCTCATACAGTCAAACATTGCAGCCACCCCACAAAAAGTCCTTGCCCATGATGGCAGCAGGTCGACTGCAAGGGGAAGTGAATTACTTGTTTAAAGGTGGTTGCTGTCCTGATGACATGTGAGTCACAATTAAAATCCTCCGAACTGACCACTGATGGTCAGAATGTACACTGAAATGGAGAGTTCCATAGAGTCATAGAGATGTACAGCACCGAAACAGACCCTTCGGTCCAACTCATCAACGCAGACTAGATATCCTCAATTAATCGAATCCCATTTGCCAGCATTTGGCCCATATCCCTCTAAACCCTTCCTATTCATGTACCCATCCAGATGCCTTTTAAATGTTGTAATTGTACCAGTCTCCACCCCTTACTCTGGCAGCTCATTTCACACACACACCACCCTCTGCGTGAAAAAGTTGCCCCTTAGTTTCCTATTATAGCTTTGCCCTGTCAGCTTAAACCTATGCCCTCTAGGTTTGGACTTCCCTATCCCGAGGAAAAGAGCTTGGCTATTTACCCTATCCATGCCCCTCATCATTTTATAAACTTCTGTAAGGTCACTCCTCTGCCTCCAATGCTCCAGGAAAATTGAAAATAGCCCCAGCCTATTCAGCCTCTCCCTATAGCTCAAACCCTCCAGCTCTGGCAACATCCTTGTAAATCTTTTCTGCACTCTTTCAAGTTTAATAACATCCTTCCTATGGCAGGGAGACCAGAAATGAATGCAGTATTCCAAAAGTGGCCAAACCAATGTCCTGAATAGCCGCAACATGACATCCCACCTCCTATACTTAATGCAATGACCAATAAAGGTGTATACCAAATGCCTTCTTCATTACCTTAGCTACCTGTGACTCCACTTTCAAGGAACTATGAACCTCTACCCCAAAGTTTCATTGTTCAGCAACACTCCTCAAGACCCTACCAGTAAGTGTATAAGTCTTGCTGTGATTTCCCTTTCCAAAATGCAGCACCTCACATTTATCTAAATTAAACTCCACTCCTTGGCCTGTCAGCCCATCTGATCAATGTCCCATTGTACTCTGAGATAAGCTTCTTCACTGTCCACCACACCACCCATTTTGGTATCATCTGCAAATTTGCTAATCATATCTCCTGCATTGACACCCACATCATTTATGTAAATAACAAAAACCAATGGACCCAACAATGATCCTTGCAACACACTGCTGATTACAGGCCTCCAGTCTGAAAAGCAACCCTCCACCACCAGCTTCTGTATCCAACCTTCAAGCCAATTTTGTATCCAAGTGGCTAGCTCTCCCTGTATTCCATGTGATCTAACCTTGCTAACCAGTCTACCACTTGGAACCTTGTTGAAGGCCTTGCTGAAGTCCATATAGACAGCATCCACTGCTCTACCTTCATCAGTCTATTTTGTCACTTCTTCAAAAAACTTAATCAAGTTAGTGAGATACGATTTCCCATACACAAGACCATGTTTACTATCCCTAATCAGTCTTTGCCTTTCCAAATACATGTTAATCCTCAGTATTCCATCCAACAACTTGCCCACCACTTGTCAGGCTCCCTGCTCTATAGTTCTCCAGCTTTTCCTTACCACCTTTCTTAAATAATGGCACCAAATTAGCCAATCTCCAGTCTTCTGGCACCTCAGCAGTGGCTGTCCATGATAAAAATATCTCAGCATGGGGGTGGGGGGAGCAATCACTTCCCTAGCTTCCCACAAAGTTCTGAAATACACCTGATCAGGTCCTGGGATGTATGCATTTTAAGACATCCAGCAACTCCTCTTCTGTAATATGGAGAGTTAGGATTAAATCTGTTTCCATCGCCCCTGTCCGGCAGCACATTCCAGATTGTAACTGGAGGCCAAATGAACTCGCCTGTTAACCAAGTCTGCTCCAAAGAGATCAATTCCTCACCGCTAATGATTGCTTTGATTGGTCCTTACGCATGTTTCTGGTAGGTACGGCAGCACAGCAATCTGGAAGGTGACTCTGCTCCATGTTAAATACTGCCACACAAACGCACTTGAAAAGTGAACAAAAACAGAAATTGCTGGGAAAGCTCAGCATGTCTGGCAGCATAAGACATAGAACAGTACAGCACAGTACAGGCCCTTTGGCCCACAATGTTGTGCCATAATTTTACCCTAAACCTAAGGTCTATCTAACCTCTACCCCTACCTTATACTATCATCCATATGCCTATCTAATAGGTGCTTAAATGCCCCTAAAGAGGCTGACTCCACTACCCTCTCCAGCAATGCATTCCACGCCCCTACCACTCTCTGAGTAAAGAACCTACCTCTGGGGAAGTTTGGGGGAGCCCCAGTTCTGAGGAATGGTAACCGGACCCAAAACGTAACTCTTTTTTCTTCACAGATGCTGCCAGACCTGCTGAGCTTTTCCAGCAACTTTGTTTTTGTTGCTGATTCACAGCATCCGCAGTTCTTTCGGATTTTGTTTGAAAAGTGTCATGTGGAAATGACACCTGTGCACAGCCACACAAACTGGGCAGAGACACTGACTATGTGCTCACCTTTGTCACCGGGTTTGGTGACAGCCATAACCATAACGGGGACCCCGATGGCAGATGATAGGAGCCACACGCAAACATTGACTATCTTTGCATTGGTGGGCGTGCGGAAATCTAGCGCTTTAACCGGGTGACAGACAGCGATGTAACGATCAACACTCATCATGGTCAGGGTGAAGATGCTGGTGAACATGTTGTAGTAGTCGATTGACAGGACCGTTTTGCACAACAACTCGCCGAAGGGCCACGTTTCCATCAAGTATTTGGCGCTCTGGAATGGCAGTGTGCTGGTGGCTAGTGCGTCAGCCAGGGCGAGGTTGAAGATGTAAATGTTGGTGGCTGTTTTCATTTTTGTGTATCTGAGGAAGGAACAGGAAGAAGCATTAGGTGTGGTAGTGGGTTTAGTCTGTGAATAAACTAGCGCCTTTCTCCTTTTCCCCACAGCGGCTGACATTTCTGGTGATGGATTTCCGCCCATGCAGGTGAAATCAGGGACTGGGTCATTACTGTGTGATGTAGCAGTAAAGTCGCTTGGCCAGTAATCCAGAACCCCAAGCTGATGTTCTGAGGTCATGGACTATTTTTACAAATGACTGAAATTTCTATCCAATAAAACAAATATGAATTTAAAGCTAGTCTAATGATAACCATGTATAAAAAACCCATCTGGATCCCTTAGGGAAGGAAATTTGCCAGCCTTACCTTGTCTGGCCCACATGTGATACCAGACCCACAGCAATATAGTTGATTCTTAACTGTCCTCTGGGCAATAAATGTTGCCCAAATTCCATGAAAGAATTAAAAAGAATCATACTGCATCATTGACTATTGTATCTCTGTTACATGTGAACATGCACTTCATAGCCATGGTCACTGAAAAACAATAGGGGGATGAAACTATTTATTATCATCCCAATTTTACACTTCGAGGCCCTCAAGCTCAACTAAAGTCCCATTTGTGTTGTGGTCAACCAACTCTGTACAAATCAGCAATTACAGTTGGATTGTACATCTGACTCCCTGCCCAGTGGAGTTAAGCAACATCTATCACAAATTCAACATTCCTCAAGTGCTTTATGACCTTGTGACTGCTGTTGAAATATACAAAATATAGTAGCCAATTTGCACACTGAAATGTCCCACGAATGGCAACGTGGTGATGACCTGATAATCTGATTCAGTAGTATTGTTGAGAGAGAATATTTGCCCCACAACCCAAAGTAGAACTCCCCAGCTCTTCTTTGAGTAGTGCCATCATTCTCCTGAGTGAGGAGACAGGACCTCACTTTAAACTTTCACCTAGAAAATGAAACATGGGGGTTCTTAATCTTCTGCTGTGTCTTGGAAGTGAGGCTCAAATCCATCCCTTCTGAGTTAGAGGTGCAAATGTTCCAGGCATCCATCAGAAAGCTCTTAATTCAACCCTTAGATGTTCATTAGATGTAATGGCCTTTAATGTCAATGTGTATTTGATGACAGCATTGCTGTTACACCACTGACAACTCTACTTGACTAATTCATCAGTCCAAAATCAATTGATGTGGCCTCAAACAGGTAAAGATTTTTCTGGTACTTTGAGTCACAGGCAATGGGTTTGATAGGACAGGAAATGGGGACAAAGCTAAGCTGAATCCACTCTTTGCTTTGTCCAGGAAATTGTTCTTTAACAAAATCTAATGCCTTAACAGAACAAGTGGAGGATTGATTGGAATTAAGATGCCATCCATTTCTCTTATTTTATGAGCAAGCTATCTGAAAAGCTTCCAAAATCATATACCTGACATTGAATTTCCTTTATATGTGCATTTTTTTGTATATTGGCCACATGTTTTAGTCCAATCCAGTTTGTGATATCTTAAGACAATCATTCAGCCATTTTAAAATGTTGCTGAAACTAATAATGGGAACACATTATGCAGGGCTCTACGCAATTTAGTAAGAGTGGCTTCCACTTCTGATTGGGTTAGATTTCTGATAATTAACAAAAGAACTGGGAGAAAGGTGAGAAGTACTTATAACGCAGCAAATGTGGCAGGGTCATTTATGTCCAGGCAAGAGGATAAATGGTGCCTTTATTTCACATCTCATTGAAAGCTGGTACATATGACAGTGTAGAACTTCCTCAGTCTTGAACAGGAGGATTGGCTTAGGTTATGTGTACAATCCTCTGGAGTGAGACACAAACCTCCACATTTCTGCCTCAAAAGACGAGAATTGTGTTTACATTTTGGTCTTTGGTATGAGCTGGTTTCACACTGAGGGATTGGAAATTAAGATTTCCTCTTGTAAAATCATTGATACTAATTGAAATCATTAATTTCAGAGTATGACATGGCAAGAAGCATCATTTTGCCATGCACTAGAACTATTTATGAAGCAGCTTTAACAATCACTTTGCTTTGGCAGATTGCACCATAAAAAAGTGCAGTCAATTACAGAAATTAATGCAACAACAAACTGATTAGAAGCTGCTTCATATGGCTAGATGCCAGTGTTTCTTCAGATTTATAGTGAAATAAGAAGAGCTGTTACTGTGCCATAAATTGCCTTCTATATTTTACAGTTATCATGTGGTTACTTGACATTCTGCTGTGAGGTGAAATTGATGCTTCGGACAATCAAGAAGTATTTCTTGCTTACTCTTGATGCAAAGAGCTTACAACCAAGGTCAGATACATGATATTACTGAATGAAGGCATGCTTCTGAGGTAAAGGTAAATGAGCTGCAACTGCAGCAAGTCTGAACCAACAACAGTAAAATCTAGAAATAAAAGACTAATATTTGTACAATTGACCTGGAAGTTGTTGGATTTTTGTAAAGTTCCAACTGATTCATTAATGTGAGCCAAAAGAGAAGGAAACCTATTATCCTTGCCCAGTCTGGGCCTACATAAAGCTCCAGTCTGATACCAATCAGGTTGACTCTTAACTGCTTTCTATTAATAAACCACTCAGTTGTATTAAAATGCAATGAAGGGAAAAGATTCAAGAAGAGGGATCACTAGCATCTTCTTAGGGTAACTAGAATTGCATCATAAATGCAAATCTTGCCCAGTTCCCCACAATGAAAATGAGAAAATGTGAGAAAAGGATAGAAGGGCCACCAAAAAAAAGAATGTTATGTAGTGTTCTTCACTCAGGAAGGATAAATGCCCCTAGTGTTTAAACCATTGATTCACTTTTCAGATGTTTATGGGACTGTTGAATATTCCCAAACTTTTCTGGCTCTGCTTCAGAGTTTCAGGTTTATCCAAGAGTTCTTTCCCATTTGACCTTTGAAGGAATTAAAATCAACTCCATTCTTCACCACCCAAGATTAACCAGGGGCTGAATTCTACTTGACTTTCACAACACCAAAAAATCCTCAGCAACAATTTGCGTTTATTTAATGCCTTTAAAAAGTACTACACCAAGAAATAATCAAAAAGGAAATATTATGAGAGGTGAACCAAATCTGAGTCAGATGGATTTTAAGAAAGTTCTTAAATTGAGTGAGGAAATCATAGGGGACAGTGGAGATGGTTGTAGGGAGGGAATACCAGAAGATGGGCAGTTGAAGGCCTGGCTGAGGTGAAAAGGGCAAAAAATGCAGGACTACAAATGAAAGGTGAAGTGCGTAAGGCTGATAGAGAGGGACAGCTACTCAAAGGGAGATAATGTGAAATGGGAAATGTTGGATCCTCAGGAGCCAGTGTAGATCAGTGAGCATGGGGAGATGGCAGAGTAGGATTTGTCCAGGATAGGACATGGGGCCTGCATCTCCCTGTAAAGTGTACAGGTTGACTTCCACACTAAACCACTTCCCACTGAATGCTGCTACAGGCTATTCCCTTTCTTTTCTTTGACTCTCTCTTTTTCTCCACTCTCTCCCTTTTTCTCCACTCTCTCCTTCTCCCCCTCTCTATCTTTCTGCACTCTCTCTCCCTCTCTCTTTGCCACACCCCTCTCTACCTTTCCATCTCCTTTTCTCTTTTTCCCTTTTTGTTCAGTTTACTCTCTTTATTTACTGCTTCCCTCTCCCTTTCTCTCCTCTCTTTCTCCCTTCTTTCTCTCTACTATTGTTTCCTCTCTCTGTATCCCCTCTCTCTGTATCCCCTGCTCCCTCTCGCTCTTATTTTGTATCTCCCTCTTTTTAACTCTCCTTTCTTTCATGCTTTTTTGCCTCTTTCCCTTCATTTCCCACTCCCATTCCCTCTTCCTTTGCTTCTCTCTTCTCATTCTTTCCCTCTCTGACATTCTATCCCTTTATCTTGCCCAATTTCACTCTCTGACCATTTTGCTCTTTCCCTTTTCCTTTCTTCTTTCTTTATTTTGCCCCTCCTTTCTCCTCCACTGTCCTCTCTCTCCCTCTTTCTTCTGCTCCTTCTATCTTTCCCTTTCCTTCCCTTTCTCCCATTCACATATTCTTTCTATCGCTCCCTCTCTCTTCTTTCTATCTCTGATCTCTCTCCATCTTTCTCCTGCTTCCTCTTTCTCACTTCACCTACTCCCTCTCCTTCTCACTTTCCTTCCCTTTGCCTCTTCTACTCTCTTTTCTCTCCCTCACTCTCCTACTCAGAATAAAGTTGTTTAAACACAGAAAAGTTGGCTGTGTCAGTGTTTACTAAAGAGGTTGACAAACATGTCTCTTCAACCATGATGAATTCATACTGTAAATTACGGATGAAGGAAGAAAAAATCAAGAATTTTAACAGCTGTGTGCAAAAAAAAAGAGATTACTTTGGAACTCTGCATAACTAGTCATTTCAGTTGGTTCCCAAAGCAAAAAAAAAGACAAAAATTGAATGAGAAAACAAGAGACATTAGAAGAAGATTCCCTGTTAGTCCTTGATCCTATTGAATGCAAAATGGAGAAAAATTCTGGACAGGGTTTACCTATGATCAGAGAGACTCCAGTTGGGTTTACCATTATATATCAGGGTAATTTCACAAACTAAGGTAGACAATGGCCTAGCGATATTATTGCTGGACTGTTAATCCACATACCCGGATAATATTCCGGGGACCCGGATTTGAATCCCTCCATGGCAGATGATGGAATTTGAATTCAATAAATATCCGGAATTAAGAATCTAATGATGACCATGAATCCATTGTCGATTGTCAGGAAAAGCCCATCTCGTTCACCAATGTCCTTTAGGAAAGGAAACTGCCATCCTTACCTGGTCTGGCCTACATGTGACTCCAGACCCACAGCAATGTGGTTGACTCTGAACTGCCCTCTGGGCAATTAGGGATGAGCAATAAATGCTGCCTAGCCAGCGATGCCCTCATCCCGTGAATGGATAAAGAAAAAAAAATGCAAACACCATTGCTTGAAAGCACATTGTCACTTCTGAAAGACTTTAATTTCATTTCCTTTTCCTTCCACACATCCCAAAGCACTTTACAATCAATGAAGGAATTTTGAACTGTGGTCATTGTTAGAATGGAGGAAATGCAGCAACCAATTTGCATGCAGAAAGTTCCATCAAAAAGCAAGATATTAGTACCTACAATTTTTTTAAAGTTATGGTGCAGGTAGAACAAATGTTACCCAAGATACTGGGCAGAACTCCCCTGTTCTTCAAAATGATGGCACAGATTTTTTAAAAGTACTATATTTACAGCAAAAAATAACTTAACAATAATATTACTTTGCCTTAAATAAAACTTTCTGGGAGAGAGCCATTTCACTCACACGTTCAGCTGACTATTGGACACCGCAGAGATCACAATAATATAGTAAACATCTGGTATTTTGGGGTTTTTTTTGCTGGTTTATCAACACTGCCAGTTCATAAGGTGCTGATTAAAACCAAAGTTTACTGTATCTACCCAAGGTGGCAAAAGCCACTTCACTTTGATATCTAGTCCTTCCAATACTGCAGCAGTCATTTAGTACTATACTGAAGCGCTATCCTGGACTTCTGTATTTAGACTGGGGCTTAAATCCATAACCTTTGAGCAATGGAGTGAGTGCTACCCACTGAGCAACAGCTGGTGACAATTGGCAGCTGTAACTTGTACCCTAGCGGTTTGTTACATCACATCACTTTGCATATCAGATTCCAACGCCCTGTATCAAAACCTTATCAATATAAATCATTGGGTGATAAGAAGAAATCATTACTGACCTTCTTTCTCTGGGCCATGGAATCAAAACCAGTCCAGATTGACAGGTTGAGAATCTTCTCTATAACTGAGGATCCAATGTTTATTGACATGTAATCCAGTTCCCAGTTAAAATTAGATTAAAAAAATTCCTGGTTTGCGTTTCTTGCTCAAGAGCCCACAATGGGATGGATGAAGGAAATATCTAAATGTCCAATCTGTGCTGTATGAATATTCTTGTAAAGTCTTTATTAGGCAATGCTGTAGAAAACCTTACCCTGTGTCTAATAATACTATACTTGACCTATGGTTTTGGATTTAAAAACAAGAGATCCTAATTTGAAACTGTTCCATTCCATCATTTATCACTTTTGAAAACCATATATCTGAGAAATAAAGGGCAATAAGGACAGGGGTAGACCACTCAGCCCCCTGAACCTGCCTTGCCAATCAGTCAGATCAAGGCAGTTCTGTATTTCAACTCCATTTCTCCAATTTTGATCCAAATACTAAGATACTCTTACTAAAAATAGCTTGTTGTCATTTCAACCTGAATGAATTTTTTTTTGTGTCTCATGTTGTTATGGGAAGAGAGCAGAGGAAGTCATTTTTGAGCTCAGGTTATAGCCTTCTCTGCACATCAATGAATATTACAACAAACAGTAGAGACCTGTGTGATCAGCAAAGAGGAGAGGCTTTTAAATTTGAGAGTCACTACAGCCACATTTGGGAGGAAGATGATCTTCAACTGAAGAGATGCAAGCTGCAGCTGTCTAAGGATTCTGGATTATTTGTCCCAACAAATCAAGGGGAAGAAGAAGAAGAATCAGAATATGCTTTACTGCTGGAAGTGTAATCAAGGAACTCTACAAAAAAGGAGGAAATTGCCTGGAGACTGTCAACTTTGCTACTCAGTAAAACTGCAATATGGAAAACTCTTGAGAGTAACCATGTACTGTTTGCTGAAATGGATGATGGGTGATCAGCATACAAAGAGAATGCCACCCTCTATGGTTTAGTTATAAGTTATCCACAAAAGAAAATAGTATTTCTGAAGAAGGGTCTAGGCCCGAAACGTCAGCCTTCCTGCTCCTCTGATGCTGCTTGGCCTGCTATGTTCATCCAGCTCTACACCTTGTTATCTCAGTGTTTCATCAATTGTGCTTTTAGTTATTTGTTACAGTAAAAATTAAGATATGAAACCTTAAGTTATTTTTTCAGTTATTAACCATAATTTTAAATTTCCTTTTAAACAGTAATAATCTCTGTGGAGGTTGTAACAAAAGTGAGGGCTTCTTACAGGAGGAAGAAAATGGTAATCAAGATAGGAAGGGTCACCGGACCCGAAACATTAACTCTGATTTTTTCTTCACAGATGTACTGCCCGACCTGCTGAGCTTTTCCAGCAACTTCTGTTTTTGTAAAAGACAGGCTAAGTTGGCTCAGACCCTGGCACAAATAAAGCAATATGAACTGAAGGAAAAGAGAACAAGATGAAGGACAAAGAGAAATACAAAAGCTTGAAAAAAAGAGAATGAAGGATAAGAAAATGCTGTCAAAAGAGTAAAAAAAAGTTACAGAGACAGAGAAGGCAGTAAATTTGAACTGAATAGAGAAAGGCAGCCTGAAACATTAACTCTGTTTCTCTCTCCACTCATGATACCTGCTAAGGGCTTCCAGAATTTTCTGTTGATCTTGTAAATGCCCTACCTCATTCTCTTCCAAATGTCCCTATTCTGAATTCACATCAAAATTTCATTCCATCCAAAATATTTGAACAATGAAGGTGCATCATATCATTCAAAACACCAATGTTTCTGTGTCTTCATTTATGACACCAACTACCCTCCGAACCATGGCTTTTTAAAAAGAACAGCATTGATTTCAAATTGACTTTGATTTAAATATCAAAGGTGAAATTTAGAAATGTTTGGCCACAAATGCACTTGAATGTCTGGCTTATCGTGAAGCAATTTGTTTCTGACAGCGTCAGATCCCCAGAGAGCTTCTGAGTGCATTTGGTTACAGCCTTATGGACTGCAGACATGAGATAATGTCTAATTGAAATTCTGAACACCAATATAAAGATCACTGGGTTGTATCAATATTTTGTGAATTGAATGATTTGTAAAAGGCTCTTTAATTGGGTTTGTCAAATGATGTGACAGTTGATAAGATACAAGCAAATTAGTGGGAACATCCTCGGAAATGCAAAATTGAACGATTGCCACCCAGTACTCCCTAGTGACAATTCTCCCATTTGACTCATTAATATCCCCAAGTGGTAATGCTGAAATCAGGATGAAGGTTGCCAGGTAATTTAGAAATGTAATTTCAAACATGGTAGATCATTTATCTCCTGCCTATGTCATGAATCAATTATTTATTTAAGTTGAGATTTAGTCTGATATACTGATTGCAGGTAATAAATGTTAGCTCATTCTAATAGTCACTGTACTGGTGCTTTACCACACATTTTTGAAATTATATTGACAGTGTATCTACACCTTATTGGCTGGAAAGCAGTTTGCGATATCCTGTAGGTCATGAGAAGTACTGTATAAATGCAAGTTCTTTTTTCCTTTAGCTCTGCTTCCTTGCCACAATGAAACACATTCCAGTATTATTTCGGTTTTGGCTGTACAGACTAATTTGTAATAATATGTTGCTCATAAAAGAAATAGAAGTGAATGGCTCCTAGTTGCCTGTCTTGATGGTCCTGTGAGGGAATATGCTCTCCAGCATAACACAGAACCTCTAAGCTGTAAGGGCTTGAAGAACTGAATCTCACTGGCCCTGCGTTAGCTCCCAGCAATCATAGCAAGTTAGACCACTGCAATTGGCAGCATTTGTAGGCAATATCTGAGAGAGGGTTCTTGCTCCTGATTGCTATCCATTGAAGACATCTACTGGGATACAAATTCAGAGATGTGCCTTAGACAAAATCAGGCTCAGATATGACAACACACAATTGATTAACCTTATCTGTACTTTAACCAACCTGTTCAAACCTGTCCATACTTTAATCAACCTGTTATGACGCAGCTTTGGAGCAGGTGGGACTTGAACCTAGGTCTCCTGATCCAGATGTAGGGCACTACCACTGTACCGTAAGATTCCCTGAATTAACCTTTTTTTCTAAAAAAAAATAACTTATTTCTCTAACCAACCTGTCCCAAAATGTTGTTACACGCCTCTGGAACAGATAGGACTTGAACCTGTAGTACTCAGTCCAGGGGTAGGGAGCACTATCATTGCACCACAGAGGGCCCTTGGACTTTCCTTGACAACAGGTTAAGTTAACATATTTCACCTGGCCATTTTAGTGGTGAAGTTAATAGTGTCTGATGACCATGGACTTAGAATAAGGTAAGAGTCATCATTATCAGACAAAGGGAAAGTGTTTTGGAAAAAAAGGAATGGATTTTTAAAAAATCTTCTGTACTTCGTATTCCTTTGCATAAAACATTTGATAAATTCACATTGTTGGGAGATTTCAGCCGTCACAAATGGAAGCATTTTCTATGTCTCCCGTTAAATCGGTAGTTGAGAGCTTCAGTGGTGGCTAAAATCTCCATTGTATGAATGATGCCAGCCAAGGATTTTATCGATCCTATTCATCTATTTTTGACATTATTTTTATGTGATTCCCCCTGTACATCAAACCAATTTACTCTAACTCCTTATCTCATAATAATGACATTGTTTTCTTTAAAGAAAATGAATTCAGAGAAAAAGATCTGGAGACTCTGTGTCAGTTTGCCTTAAATGTTGCTTCTCTGTCAAAAGCCTGAGTTATATACATGACCATGAAAACATATTCTATTACAGTGCAGTACAGAAGATGCTCCATTGTCAAATATACCACTTTCAAATGAAACATTAAACTGCGGCTCCTGTCTACCTGCTCAGGTGCTATAACAGCTTTCTTGGCACTATTCTCTGACCATTACAATAAGCCAAGTAGCCTCTTTCTATGCTGTGAGTGTTTTATGATTCTATTCAAAGAGTAGTGAGTACCTACTGGTAAACTACACAATGTTCACCTTAAACATAGCCACCTAAAATCATATGAGCTGGTTAGTAATCTAATTTGTTGCTTGTACTGCTTTCTGAGCACAGATGTTGCATTTACCTTTTTAACAGCAACTGTGGCATTTTGCAATTGTGCACTCCAAAGGAATTACTTGATGAAAAACTATGTCTAGTTCACCTTCAATTACCTCTGAACATAACAATATTGGAATTGTTAATTAATGAAAGGAATTAAACTTTATTAATTAGGCTACCACAGACAGGAGGAAAACAGGAGGCCGAGAGTGATTATAAGCCACAGGTCCAATACAATCTATTCTCAGAAAACAAAAAAGTGACTTGCAAGCAACTGACTAGTTCTTATGTACCTTGCATGTGCAGAGTATATATTGACACAGAAATGAATGTTCCATTTTTACACCTGTTCCAGTTTGTATAACTATTACAAGAAACACCATAAAGGAACATTGGAAACATGGATCATCAGTTCAGTTGTGATTCATACAAATGTACACACTCTGAAAGGCCGAGACAACAGTTTCATATATAATCCAATGATATTCAGAGAATTGCAATAATTGATGTTTAGAAATGACTTGCATTTACAGACTGTCTTTCACAGCGTCAGGATGTATCAGTATTTCACACCCAGTGAAGTACTTCTGCAGTGTAGTCATTGTTGTAATGTGTGTAACCAGGAAGCCAATTTGTGCATAGCAAGAACCCAAAAATAGCAATGGCTTTGTAATGATCAGAGAGTCAGTTTCTTTGTAAGGTTGGTAGAGGGATGAATATTGGCAGGGATACCTGGCAGTACTCCCCTTGTCTTCTACAAAATTGTGTCATGGGATCTTTTGGGTCTGCCTGAAACGATAGATGCGGCCCAGGTTTGACATCACATTCAAAAGGTTGCAATGAAACATTCTCTCAGTGCTATGCTGGAGTGTCAGGCTGGATTATGTGCGAAAATCTCCAGAATGGGACTTGAATCCACTATCTATTAACATAGAACAGAACGTGCTTTCAATTAGGCTATCCATGACATATGTACAAATTAAAGGGTATGGCCATCAAAGCTTATGGCTAGCATGATTACCAAGAACTGTGTATTGAAGCCTTGGTAATTCCGCAGAATCGGTCAGCAAAGACTCATTGACGGTAATGTTCCCCACCAACTCCAGATGCCCTAAAGTGAACATTTGGAAGCTAGACAAAGGCTGAAGGTCATACAAGTCCAGCAACATCTGAAAAGGAATGACAAGTTAACATGAGGCCTTTCATCACAGTAAGGTTGCACCTGAAACATCAAATTGTGTTTTTCAGATGTTGCCTTTGGCAGGCTTCCAGTATTTTCTTTCGGGTTTTTGGTGCTTTCCTCCTTTCCTTGCATCTTTGTATAAGTGGATTCGGGTACTTGGCTATCTTCTAAAACCAGCAATGTAACCTTAATCGAAATGTCTTCGCTTCTGACTGCACTGGTTTATCATTTTGTTATCATAGTCTCGGACATATAAGAGCTGCGTTTGAAAACAGGTTTGCGAAACTGAACAAAATCTTGCAGTTCCAGATCTGAGCTTTAAGCTGTGCTACTGTTCCTGCACATTTTTCTGCCTATTTGCAAAGTTCATACACATTTTCTATTGGGAGAATCTGCCTAATAACCCTCGTATTTCCACTGAAGTTTCACAGACGCGCACCTTTGCAGATATAAGGATTGTGGTTCTAGACTTTCTGTAGCCCTATCCCGAGTGATAAAACTGGGACTCGGATAAGCATTGTGATGTCCAGTTCGTTACCAAATAAACTGCGAGGTGAGGAATAATATTTACAGTATTTTATAATTCTCTATCTTCAGGCGTATATGCCCAGACTGCCGTACAGTGCTAATGGATGTGGCAGTTTTAAACAGCTATTTCAGTTGGGTTGCACAACACATTAAACTATCAGTTTCCAATCAGAACAACATTGGCTGATGTGAGATACCGGAATGGTCTTGTACAGTGATCTCCGTGTTGAATGGTATATAGGTGTTTCCATTAGTGTTTGCAGTTTTTTTTAAAGAACAATATTTTGATATGTCCAGCATGTGTTAATGTAGAATGTCTGTGCGATTGTTTCAGGTATCTGTGAGATCCCGTGTGTTATATGTACACACGTACGCTCACTTGAGTTGATGTGTGTGTTTGAGGCTGTGCTGATGTGCTTGTCCGTGTGCTTGAATCGATATGTAACTCTGTATGGCTGCGTTTGTATCTTTTAGGGGTGTGCTTATATTGATTGTGGTGTGTTCGTGTGTGTCTGTTAGTGATTGTGTTGGTATGTATTGGGTTTGTGTTAATGGGTATATACATGTTTAAACGTGCGTGTGTGGCAATAAACTAATCTGCGTCGATAGTCTCTATATTCAGAGGCAGCTGTGTGGGAGTTTGTAGATCTGTACCTGGTGTGTACACCGTTGTCATGGAATCTCAAATTCCGAACAGACCTCTTGTTCGACCTGTTGAAGAGTTGACTTTAGATTAAGCAGACATAGGCATGTAGTCAACATTGGCTACATTCAGATAGAATCGAATGCCACATTCACTTGTGGAGGAAATCGGGGCGAAGGTATTCCAAATATTGATATTGAGTTGCGGGCAAGTCCAAAGGTGACCTGGACCTCAGCCAAGAGCGAAACATAGGCTACCGGGTTTCTTCTTTGTTTTTGTTTATAAAGGATGAACTTTGGGAAGAAAGTATCAGCGAAATGATTAGGCAATATTCCAGATTCTAGATGTCACAAACCTAACACTCAGTGCTCAGTCCCTCCAACTTTTAGGGACGGTTCAGCAACTGACTGAATGGGATAGTAAGGCATCCTGATGCAGCGCAGTAGCTGCAAGTTAATGTCTTGTTGCTGAGCAAGGAGCGGCGGGTAAACAACTTCAAAAAAAAGATCATAAATGTTCCCCTATAGAACAGACAGAGTTAAGGGTTCAGGTACATAATTCTTTGAAATTTACATCACAGGTAGACAGAATGGTTAAGAAGGCGTTTGGCACGGTTCCCTTCATTGCTCAGACCTTTGCGCATAGCAGCTGGGATATTATGTTGAGGTTGTACAGGACGTCGGAGTACTGTGTACAATTCTGGTCGCTCTGTTATAGGACGGATATTATTAATTTGGAGAGGGTTCAGGAAAAATTTACCAGGGTGTTGCCGGGAATGAGGGGCTTGAGTTGTAAAAACAGGCTAGATTGGCTGAGACATTTTTTCGCTGGAGAGTAGGAGGTTGAGGAATGACTTATAGAAAATCATCAGGGGCATGGATGGGGTGAAGTGCAAAGGTCTTTTCCCTAGCATGGGGGACTTCAAAACTAGGGGCCATATTTTTAAGATGAGGGAAAGATTTTAAAATGCACTGGAGGGACAACATTTTAACACAGAGAGTGGTTCATGTGTGGAATCAGCTGCCGGAGGAAGTGGTGGATTCAGATACAGTTACAACTTTTAAAGGACATTTGGATAAGTGCATGAATAGCAAAGGTTTGGAGGGATATGAGCCAAACGCAGGCAAGTGGGACTAGTTTCGTTTGGGAACATTGATCCGCGTGGACTAGATGGACCGAAGGGTCTGTTTCCATGCTATATGACTCTATGATTAGGTTCAGGAGCCGGATTCGAGTGAAATGGTGTAAAGATGGCACTGAACATTAAGTCAGGGAAACAGAGTTGGAATTGTAGCAATTTTTTTTATTGAAGTTCAAACTTTTCATCACACAATTTTAGTTACTTCGTTGATTTCATGGCCAAAACATTCTAAAAACCTGCTTGATTAAATAGCTTCCAGTTCTGCACGCTTATTTTTATTAGACAACATTTTAAAAGGTAATCTTAAATTCCTATAAACACCAGCTTGTGGTCAGTGACAATTTCCGAAGTGTGGGCAATGGGGACATTGGGAGGGTGACAAGTACATAGAAGATAAAGGGGTAACTGAGAAAACATTATGGTGGGAGGTGTTAATGCTGAAATACAACTGGCAATGCGCCAGATGCCATTGTCTCGGTGGGATCTTTCTGTGTAGCTCTGTTTCTCGCTCTGCTGACGGTCAGGGTAAAATCGACAGGATACCTTATGGGAAGGAATCGCCTCCTACCTGACAATCCCGTACATGACCAGGAAATTGCCAATGATCCCGACCACACACACCACCGAGTAAAGCGCTGTGATGGCGATGGCGATGACCGTGGATGTGGTGCTCTTGACCGGCTCCGAGCTGTTGTTCAGGCTCCCGTTGTGGCTAAAAGTGGCGTTGAACGCCAGCCCCCAGTACAGGTCAGCAATGTTCGCGGTGAACAGCTTCCATTCAGCACTTGAGGTTGTAGACAGCTCCATCGCGCTCTCTCAGTTTCCCACCTCCCGGCACTCGCCACGGACCAACAAAAAAAAGTCCAAAAGCAAGCTCAGCTTAACGTTAAATGTACAAAAAAAAATCAACCAGCTGAATGTTCCCTGCTCAGGACCAGCCCCGCTGCGGGACACTTTGTAGTTTCTGAATCGAGTGACCGGAGCAGACTGTGCGCCGAGATACGCTGATCACTGGGAAGCGGGCAATTCTGCGCTGGGATCGTGCTGAGGGATTTGCAGCTTTTCACTCGCCACTCTGGTGATTTCTTATAAAATGTGACACCTCCACCGACGTCAAAGCCACGTGCTGACCCAGGCTGGCTGTCAATCAAGAGTTGGGGGTGGGGGGGCGAAAATAACCACCACTTCACCACCCACTATCCAGCACTTAGCCGTTCACCCTCTCCCGCTGGGTGGGCACTGAATCATTAACTCACAGAAAGAGTAAAGGATAACATTATGTGCAGTACAATTTTACTTAGGGCGAAGGGGCATGATAGGACGTGAAACATGATCTTTATATAATGAAGAAATGTTACTAATTCTGTGAACAATTGGGTACCGAACTTCTAAAAGATGGGCCCCCAGTGACAGAGTAACCCAAATTTGTAAATGTGCATAAGTGCTGCCCGATTTCGGTGATGTGTTACTTTGGTGTGTTTGCGATAAGCCGCCCATTAAATGTTCTCTCTCCTCTCCACCACCCACCACAAGTCAATTTTGTCTCAATTTGTGATGACCCGATCTGGCAGCACAAAAGGAAATCATTTAGTTGAGTTTGTGCCAGCTGCTGGAAAGGGCTTTCCATTAGTCTCACTCTCCTTCAGCCCTCCCCACTTCTTGGTCCGTGCCTTGCTAATTTCTGTCCGCCACCCTGGTCTCCAATCCATAATATACTTCAGCCTCCAAGTTCTCTTTGCAAAGCCAAACTGTGACAGTAACTGAGTCCCCATTTTCTGCTGCACATCACCAAACCCCAGTAAAACAATTGGCCTTCAAAACAAAATGATTGGCCCTTAAAAAAAACATAAAGCAAAAGACAGAATACAAAATCAGACAGACACCGGTGACCGATAACAAGCTACGGACGCGAGGCGCTGAGGAAAGAGGTGTCACGGTCTGGAAGGGGTTAATGTGAGGTCCTGGGCAGCGTTCAGTCTGTGCGGCTGGTGCCTGGGATACAGATGGTTCCTCGAGTAATCACTTCACACTAAGTCAGGCTACCCAAGGCCCCCAGCACCCACTGGGATCGCTCAGAAAGCTTCAACTCAGCCATAAACACGACTAGAGGGACGGGACTGGAGTGGGGGTGTGATAACCCTGATCCAGCCGAATATGTCTTTTATTGAGATTTTATTCTCAGTTCCAGGGAATTTCAGCACAGACTTTAATTTCATCTAACATAAATTCAGCGTACCTTTTTAGTTTAGAAATTTATGCTCCAAATTGATTGGGTGATTTCTCGAAAGACACCTGTGCCCCACAAGGACACAGAACACGTACATACAGGCAGACAGAGACACAGCATCAGTTCCCCCCCACCCCCGACACTCTAGGTTGGCTGCGCACTTCTGGATGAAAACAGTTTTTTGCCTGATAACCACTAGAGGGAGGCAGAGTAACATTGTGGATAATATAAAGAAAAAGTTAAAAAGAAACTTTCTTTTAAAGTGTTGGCCAGATATTTTTTGAAACGCTGAAAATTCGCAGCAGGCGAATTAGGACTAGAAAAGAGAAACAGGTCAATGTTGTTGAGCTGATACAAGGGAACAGAAGTTTCCTCCATAACAATAAATTAGACTCTTCCTACCTAGGAGGTATCTTGTCTTCATAAATTAAATAATGTTCACTCCAATTAAACTTACTGGCATACTGACAGGGGTTGCTCAGTATTTCTAACATTTCCTGTATGTTTTGCAGGCTCCAGTCATTTGTCTGATTGCTAGATTCCTGGAAATGAGGTTGTTTCGTTAAGATTAACGTAGCAAATTCAAAAGCTTTTGCAGTAGTGCACACTCATCGAGGTGTTTGATATTTTATTCAACCCAGGAAAAGGACAGCACCTGTAAGGTGGGGCAAGCCTTCTTCATTAGCCATTGTCGTCCATGTGTTGAAGGTATTCCCCACAACGCTCTTGGATATGGAACGTAGTGGTTTGTGCTGTGATCTCCGTAGACATTGATAATTTTTTAAAGAAATGAACTTCCAGCTAATATCTGAGAGGACTTGATAACGTTTTAAATATTGACTTTCATTGTAACAAGAGACTAAAAACGTTATTGACTAAACATTATCTTTGATAGCAACTTATTCTTTACACCTCGATGTATACAGCCTACAGGGGATCTCTCTCTCTCCGTGAGTTTTCACAGATGTCATTTTCAGGGATATCACCTTCACCTCTGAAAACCCAACTTCACGGCAATGGAAACAATCTGAGCCCTGTATCCAGGTAGAAATGTTGATTCAATGTCCCTGAGGTCTCAAGTCTCACATTTTGGAAGGACTTTGAGAACTTCAGAGATCCACTGTTAACGCATAGGTGCTGCCATTGTCTCCAACTGTTGCCACCTTACACTTTCTTGCCATTAAAACAATCAAAATAGCTCTAATAGTAGAGGATCAATGACCAGAGTTAAGGTAAGGGGAAGGAGATTTAGAGGGGATGTGAAGAAAACATTTTCATTCAGATGGTGGTAGGAATCTTGAATTCATTGCTTCTAAGGGTGGTTGTGGCAGGAAAGCCTCATAGCATTCAAGAAGCACCAGTGATGTGTACTTGTGATGCAAGTCATATAAGGCTATGGCCCAAATGCAATGGAAAATGTGGTAGTATAACTAGGTGCTTGCTTCTGACTGCCATAGACTTGATGGGTCAAAGCACCTTTTTCTGAACTATAGACCTCTATAACTCATGATGTAATCTCTAATAATGGAACCATCAGGCTTGCTGTCAGGCAGAATTCAGAACAGGTCAAAGAAGCTCCTTCATTTTATCTTAAAGAAATAGTCATTATCCCAAAAATAAAACAAATTTATAAAACTTATAATTGTAAACTTTCATTCAACTAAGTGAATTGCTAGGCCAATTCAGAATGTAGTAAAGAGTCAACCGTGTTGGTATGGGGCTGGAGTTGCACATTGGCCATATAGATCCTGAAAGGATATTTGTGAATCAGTCAGATTTTAATGACAAAATAAAAACCGAAAGAACTGCGGATGCTGTAAATCAGGAACAAAAACAAAGTTGCTGGGAAAGCCCAACAGGTCTGGCAGCATCTGTGAAGGAAAAAACAGAGCTAACGTTTCAGGTCCGGTGACCCTTCCTCAGAACTGATGATTTTAATGACAATCTGAGAGCTTCATGTTCAATTTCATTGGTGGTAACCTTTATTTCCAGCATTTTAAATAAATTAAACATTTTCAAACTTCTTTTAATGCATATTCCTTGGGTTATTAGAAAAGATTATTAGTCCACTAACATAACCACTTCATTGCTATATTCAATTTAATTTCATTTCAATAAGAATATTATGGAAGAGTTATTACAAAAATGAAAAAAGTGAAAAGTACCCATTGTTCAAAAACATTACTTAAATTACATTAAGAATAAATTATGCAATTCAGTAGGTATCAACAGCATCAGACACATCAAAATGTTTTACAAAATTGTAAAGTACTTACAAAGTAATTTATTGTATCCAAGTTTTGGCATAATATCCATGGGTTGCCTGCTTTTTTTGTAAATAGTATGATCACCTCATAAACAATATAGCAACAGGATATTAACATTGGCATCTAAGATAGTGATCTGAAAATGACAGGAATAGTTTACATAATATGCTAGTCACATGTCGTTAAAAAAAACCAAGTCATTATTGAAGCTGCAATTTGGTTGATCTTGATCTTAAGTAAACACGCACTCATAATTTGTATGGTTAGTCCTGTGAAATTGAATGTTCTATACTTGAGCAGAATGGTGAATAATTTTCCATGCTTGCCTAGTTCTATAGATGTCATGAATCCATTTAAAAATAGTAACTTAAATTTACATATTTCCCTTAATGTTCCAAGGCACTAAATAGATAGATATAATGAATTGGGTACCAAACCATGGGAAAAAGATATGAGGAAAGTAATTAAAAGTTAGGTTGGAAAAATTGATTTGGGAAAGTTTTTCAGAGATAGCTTACTTTTCCTTGAATATCCATTTACTAGCCAATAGGGATAGGAATTTTAATAGCCAGGTTTGGGTTCAATTCTCATCCCGGAACATTGAGATGGAGAAAGGTCTCTTACTGATTGCTATGTATTAGTGATATCTTTATATTTTTAGCATACACTTGCTTGGCTTAGAAGAGATCTGTTATTTGAGGTAATGCATTTCAGTTGGGATGAGAGGTATTTATCTCTTATTGTGGTAGTGGCTTTGGCAGTCATGTGAGGAAGAAACTGACCATGAGACAGCCTGTAACAATAACAATTATGTTTCCTTTTTGGAGCTTGACTATTGTTATGGCCCTGCTTTAGATTGTTAATATTTAAACAGAAATCCAAATACCCTGCAATCAATTAACAGAACTACCTAAAATGATTTCACATACTAAGACAAAAACAAACTTTATTGTACATCAGAAAGAATTAAACTAAATAAGTAGCATTAACTTAGCGATGTAATTTACAACACTATAAAATTCAGTTTTAAACTCTACTTACCCAACTCCCCACAAAATAGCTGTTACATGTTACAATAGTCTTAAAGATGTAATCATGTCCCAATTGTCCAACATAAAGGCCACAATCTTGTGGAACTCACTTTAATTATCCCCAATGTTCCAGATATCACCTGAGGTAAGATTCAGCAGAGGGAGGGCAAGAAGTGTTGATCTTTCCATTAAATCTTTAGCTTTTCTTTACAGTACACTATGGCTGTGGATATCTCAGCTCCTTGCACAAGTTGCTGTCAAATATACAATTACCCTCCCACAGATTTCGCAGACAACTCTACTGATTGCTTTTTGCCACTGAAACTCTGCGAAGGATCAATGTAGATTTTACTCATAAGCAGCAGAGTGGAAAATATCTTCTTCCTGTTATTCTCTGATGAAATCCAAGTTGACACAGAGCTACAGTTGAATTCAACATGGTGAATTATGAAGTTTGTATTTTTTTCTGTTTGAAGTCAAGGCCTAACTGATCATCATCTCCTACTGATTCTCTCAAACCACTGAGATGCAGTCTACATAAAAGCAAAGCTGCAATGGCCTGTTTGGTCTGCAAACTGAATTGCTTGCTTTTTTCAGCAAGCACACACAGATAAGTTACGCAAAAGAAGATTCTCACCACTCTCAACCCCTACAGTTCATTTCTATGACAACATGGTATGATCTGAAATGGTCTTCAGAGATACATGAGACTAAAAGCATTAGCTTTGTTTGGTTCTCTACAGATGCTGCCAGACCCACTGAGTTTCTTCAGCATTTTCTGCTATTTTCCTCTATTAGCTAATTGTGAGAATGTGGAGTAACATCACTGAGTCACTGTGGCACACATGGCGGCCCAATGAGTTCATGCCAACTCAGTGGATCAATCTAATCATTTTCATTACTTCCTTCTTCTGTTCCAGTCGGCCTACAAATTTGTTTCCCTCTAATTTCCTTCTGAAATCATTCATCATCTCCACCCTCACTGGGAGCAAGTTCCAAATTATTACTATTTGCTGCACAAAAAAGCTTCTTCCTTACATCACCCCTGCATCTCTTTTCCAACAACTTAAATGGACACCACTAGATCCACATATGATCAGTGAATTAAAAAACAACTAACTTTGTCAATCTTATCTAAACCACTCAGTTTTCTACACTACAATTAAATCTTCTGTCAATCTTCTTTTTTCCAGCAAGAACAAGTCAATCTTCTTCAATTTCACTTCATAGCTAAAATCTCTAAGTCCTGGGGCCATTCTGGTAAAGCTTTGCTAAATGCTCTCAAGTACTTTCTTTACTTAAGTGTGATGGTGAAAAATTGCAGCATACTGCTGCGCAGCGGAACCTGGGTGTCTTGTGCATGAAGCACAAAAGGTTGGTTTTTGGTGCAGCACGTAATTCAGAAGGAAAATGGAATATTGTCCTTCATTGATAGAGGGATGAAATTAAAAATAGGGAGGGTACACTGATGCTGTATAGGGTGCTAGTGAGGCCACACCTGGAGTACTGTGTACAGTTTTGGTCTCCTTACTTGAGATAGGATGTACTGACACTGGAGGGGGTGCAAAGGAGATTCACTAGGTTGATTTGGGAGTTGAGAGGGTTGGTTTATGAGGAGAGATTGAGTAGACTGGGACTATACTCATTGGATTTTAGAAGAATGGGAGTTGGGGGTGATCTTACAGAAACATATAAAATTATGAAGGGAATAGATAAAATAGAAGCAGGGAAGTTGTTCCACTGGTGGGTGAAGCTAGAACTAGGGGACATAGCCTCAAAATAAGGTGAAGCAGATTTAGGGCAGAGTTGAGGAGGAACCTCTTCACCCAAAAGGTTGTGAATCTGTGGAATTCCCTACCCAGTGAAACAGTTGAGGCTGCCTCATTGAATGTTTTTAAGGCAAAGGCAGATAGATTTTTGAACAGTAATGGAATTAGGGGTTATGGTGAGCAGGTGGAGAAGTGGAGCTGAGTCCACAAAAAGATCAGTCATGATATTATTGAATGGCGGAGCAGGCTCGATTGGCCAGATGACGTATTCTTGCTCGTATTTCTTATGTTTTTATGACACAATTCTATAGTTATGGCCCAGTCAGACCTTAATAAGGATTCAGCACAGCTTCCTGCTTTTATACTAACACCTCTATATATGAAGCCCAGGATACAAATGTTTTGCTCATTACTCTTTCAACATGTCTGCCATCGTCAAAGATGTGTACTTGAATTCCCAGGTCCTTCTGTGTGTGCACGCTGCTTAGTACAGTGCTATTCAGTCTAGGTTGTCTTTCCATATTTTTTCTGTCAAAAAGCATTACCTCACACTTCTCTGCATTAAATTTCAGCTGCTACTTGTTTGTCCATTCCACTGGTCTACAATGTCCTGTTATAGTCAATTAATATCATGCTCACTGTTTGCCACCACATCCAAGTTTTGTGTCATCAGCAAATTTTGCCCTCCATTCCAATATTTCTTTTCTTCATTCACAGGATGCAGGTGTCTCTGGCTAGGTCAGCATTTATTGCCAATTTCTAATTGCTCAGAGGGCAGTTGAGAATTAACCACACTGGGTCTGGAGTCACATGTAGGCCAGATCAGGTAAGGTAAAGTAAGGGTGGCAGTTTCCTTCTCTAGGGAACTTTGTTGAAGCCAATTGGTTTTTTTCCCCTCAACAATGAGGTAATGATCATTATTAGACTCTTAATTTCAGATTTTTAAAAAAATCTTATTAAATTCAAATTCCACAGCTGATGTGGTAGGATTTGAACTCAGGTCCCCAGGATATTACCTGTGTCTCTGGATTAATAATCCAGCAATAAAAACACTAGGCTATCACCTGCTCTATATAGAGTGTTAACTCTTTGGGAATACCTGCATCTAGTACAATACTGTCTTAAAAATTACTTTAAGCACAACTCACTTTTTTTTTGTCCTTCCGCTAGTCTTTATTCCAGTTGACACTGATCCTCCCATTCCATGAGCCTCAATTTTGTTTACCAGCCTTATATGTGGAGAATGGAATTTCAGTCCCTACTCTGTGAATCATTTGATTAGTTGTGCTGCAGATTAGTTGTGTTGGACAAAATGCAAACTGAAGGAAGTATAAACATAAGGCAACTCCATTAGCATAAGAACAAACAAAAACAACATAAATTTTTTGATAGTTACCAAATCAGATGTAAGCCAATTGGTGAGATGGAAAACAAGACATCTTAGTTTTGTGAATAGCATTTATTAATGACTTTTTCTTTTCTCCAATCAACCTGTTCAGAGATGTTATTGAACACATCTGGAGCAAGTGGGACATGAACCCAAATCTTAAGCAGTAGAGACACTACTACTACTTGCTATATTAACAGTGGACAACAGAGAAAAACAGTGTTGTAACCAAATCATCCAATTCACCCATTTCCCTTCACTCTTTGATATTGGCTTCTAATGTTAAAATTCCCACCCCTATTTTCAGCTGTGCCTATGTCTGAAACATTCTCCAATTATATCGCCTTCTAATTTTCTCCATTTCTACCCCACTGGGAATTGCAGGCTCTAAGGCTCTGGATTCCTTTCAAAACCTCTCCATCTTCCTAAATTGACCCACTCCATTAAGAGCTCCATCAAACCTACTTATCTGGCCATGCTTTTGGTCATCCACCTATAATTCCTTTTGTTGATTGGTGACAAATTTTGTTTCATAACTTTCATGTGCATTTCAGTGTTTCACTATGTCAAGGGGGCTTATATAATTGGAACGTTTTTGTTACCAGTTCTCCACCAAATGCTGACATGTCTATATTACATTTGCAGCATCGTCTGTTACTTTTCTAGATTTCCGTCAATATATTCTGGCAACGAATAGCAAGCATGTTGTTTATACTGCAAGACAACCATTATACTGCAAGAGAACCAGGCACGGAGAGTTGAATTAGGACATCATGCAGCAGTAAGAGAACCACATTGTTCATCAAACCAATCTTGAAAAGCAATTAATGAGGTGAAACAATGTGATAAGGAAGGGTTGAAAATTATCAATGGACCTAATGACAGTGGTGAGTAGTGTGAATCAATTGAGGTGAATGGCTGTAAAATATATTCGTATATTTAGAATAATAGTCATGTAGCACAGAAGGAGACTATTCAGTCCTTTGCTCACTGTGCTATCCCTTTAAAATGATCTGATAAGTTCTACCATCCTATTCCTTCTCTATAATCATGCAAATATTTATTTTCAGTACATTGGACAGATGGATGATGGAAGACACAAGAGCAGGTGTATAATGTGGTTGCAAATCTGCTCTTTCCTTTAGAACTCGGCAAGAACATAATCTGAGCTTCTTTTCCCTTTGCTTCCTGATGTGAAGGTACTGAATTAGGTTCCATTAGAATCTTCTTATACACCCATCATCCACTTTGGAAGCCTTGCCCTATTGTCCATTCTTTATATGTACACCTGTAAAATGAGTATTGGGACATTCGACTTGGAGGGGAATCAGACCAGAGCTCTCTCCTACTCTCATTCCAAATTAATTCACAGCAGTGTTTCTCTAGATAGTGGTCATAAATAAAAGCCTTACCTCATTGGTTTGCCAATGCAGACTTAAGATTGGAAACAATTTTTCTATCTTTATAGCTCAGTTCCAAACGAGACGGCATAATTACTATGCAAACTATCAGGAGAACCTTCAATATTTTCAAGTTTATTATTGTCTTTATTTAAGATTAAGAGGCAACAAATGGCTATTAATTGTCTGAACACACATTTCTGTGAGCAGGACCTATATATATATACAAAGCACCTGAAACATAGTTGTGGGGATTGGAAGGAGATATAAGATGGTGTAATCAATAAATGCCATTGGCAAATGAAGGTGTTTCAATTTCTGGATCACTGATGGAGTTGGATCCAGATTGACAATAATAAAGTGGGTATTAGCATGTGTCAGTTGGTGAGATTGATGTGATCACAGTCAAACTAATGCTCAAGGTTTGAAGGTGAGGCAGCCTGGTCTATATAAAAAGATATGTCAGTTGGACAATTGACGAAGTTTGAGGAGATAACCTCTATAGCAAAATGTGAGCCTGCATTTTTACTGCATCTTTAACATAGTAAGGCATCCGATCATGCTTCACAGGAGTACTATTGGACGACGTTTGATGCTGGGCTTCACAAAGAGATTATAGAGCTGATGGTCAACAGCTTGGTTGATGAGGTAGGTTTTAAGGAGCAACTTGAAGGATTTTAAATCCCAACTGAAAGGAAGAGAGAAAGATGGGAAGTGGAGTGGTTGGGGGGGGGCATCTCAGCTCTTAGTGCAGAAGTATCTGGTGATACTGTTGTCAATTGTGGGACAATAGAAATTGAGGATGTATATCCTACTGCACAGTGCCATTTAAACTTCGTACAGAGGAGCATTTAAAAGTCTCATAAATCTGTTTCTCACATTCCTGTTGCTATTTCAACAAACCCAAAAACACCATTCTTCCTATCCCTATCATAATCTCATTGACAACCATGGATTCTAAGAACTAATTCACCTAATATTTAGTTATTTGTTCAGAACAATGCTGCACAAGATACTTTGTAATCCTATTTCAACAAGATTTCAATCCAATTTGGTGACAGTTGGCAATTTGATCTTGGCTGTAGTTTGCTGCAGTGTTGCTTCTCAGGACAATATTTCAAAATAGGCTCAGTCTTATTGCTCTAGGGATTGAGTCTTTCTGCTTCTCCAAACAATCTTTGCAAGGCTCTATTGCTTCAACTTCATTCATGCTGCAGCTCTAAAAAAATTCCATCATCAATTTACTTCCATAAGATGTTTTGTCTGCCTCTTTTTCATCTTGCTATTAGTAAGCACTTGGGCTATGACTGTTTTGACAAAATGGTGGAGCATGATGCTGCGGTCTTCCCCTGTGTACAATGTGCCCACTTGGTGTCATCTAACAGTACTTTGTGACTTACTCCATTTTCTTCCCTAACCGTTGAGTGGATCCGGCACTCCCTTACCATGTTCAAGAAAACAAAAGCATTTTTCAAGAATACGGCAACATTTGTGTTTTTTGTTATGTCTTTCACCTATTATTTCTCAGACTGCTTATGCAAACCAAAATGAATCAGTTTTATTTTTAAGATGCTTTTCATTTAATGTAAGTAATTTAATAATGTTCCTGTCTGTTTATGACCTTGTCTCCATTGTATATGACAGTGCTGTAATTATGCAATTTTAATAAAGATGTTTTGACCATTTTGAACTCTTTAAAGTTCTTGAAGTTGTCATGAACTTCAACAATACTGAAGCTTCCCCTTTTGCATCATCATCAGTTGTCCCTGTGCTGCCTACAGCCAACTTGAAAGTCTTTGATTATGATACACTTTTAGCATTGAAACTATTCCATCATATTTAGAGGCTAGAGAAGCTGTGATTGTTCTTTTTGAACAGAGAGCATAAAGAAACTTTTAGGAGATATTGTCAAAATTACAAAAGGAAATTTAGAGTAGATAGGGTGAAATTATTTCCAGTGTCAGGTGGATCAGTAGCCAGAAGACACAGATTTAAGGTAATTGGTAAAAGAACATTGGGATAAAGATAGAGAATTTTTTTAACAGTGAGTTTTGATCTGGAATTCACTGCCTGAAAGAATAGTGACAGCAGGTTCAATAACAATTTCCAAAAGGAAATGGAAAAGTTAACATCCCTGAAAGGATTTTGTTTCAGGGTTGTGAAGGAAGAGCAAGCAAGTAAGTCTGATCTGAAAGCTCTCTCAAATAATTACCAAAGTGCCCTTTAGTACTGCAAGATTCTATGACATTAAAACATGCAAATTTAGTTGGATTCTTTCACATTTAGGAAATGGATTTGAATCCAGCCCAGCTCTGAGAGTCCTTTTGTGAAATGTTTTAAACAGTCTTAGCTGAGTTTCTAAAGGAAGTGGCCCATTGAGCTAATAATGTAAGTTCATTCAATGAAATCCAAGTGACAAATGTGACTGACATTGTGGCAGTTACATTTCTGAAGTTAGGTTGGATTCACTGTTGAGAAAAAGAGGAAGCTTTACTAATGAGAAGTGCAACCACAAGAGTATTGCACCAGAAGATTGTTGATAATTGTTCAAAAATACTTTTGCATAATATGGAAGGAGAGAGGAAAATAAAAAAATTCGCTGTATTTTCAGCAGTAATCTTGTTGGCTAAATTTGGTGCATCAAGCCTACTTCTCTTTTACTGTGGCTTTCTGAGATCTATGTAAGGTTTAAAAGAACTAAAGAAATAAAAGATTAATATAACACCTTTCAGAAACTCAAAACATTCCAATTCTCATCCAATAACATAACAATGGTCACATTTCATTAATATTCTATAGGAAATGGAGCTCCCAATTTGTACACAGGAAAGTTCCAAAACAGTATTGTGATATTGACATGATTATCTTTTTTAATTGATACTGGTTGAGGAATACAAAGTATCTAGAACAGCAGGCAGCTTTTCCTTGCTCTTGTGTGTTTTGTTCACTCTCAGGATTTGAGCGTCATTGGCAAAACCTCTGTATATTAACATATAAACAACACTTTCCTTTGTATCTTGGTACATGTGACAATGATAAATCAATTCAAATCAAATATATTTCCCATCCCTAATTGCTCTTGAGAATGTGAGAGCAAATTAGGTTATTTTAGAGCTGGCTGAAGTATCAAACATATTTGACATGTGGCCACATAAGAGATCACAGTGATTCCAGATTTCTTTTCTTAAAGGGCATAAGTGAACCAGGTGGATTTTTTTTAACAATTGGATTGTTTCATGGCCAGCATCGCTTTCAACTCCAGACATTATTAATGGATTGAATTTACATTTGAACTTATGTCCTTAAATCATTAATTCAGGTCTCTGCATTATAGTTCAATAGCACAGCCACAATACTACCAAGCCACTATGTGATCTTTTGCACCACCAGAAAGGATAAAGTGGACATTGGTTGAGGCATTAAACCAATGACAGTACCGCTGTTGATGCAGCACTCCCTCAGGAATGTATTGATTTGTCAGCCTGGATGATGTTCATTCACTATATTTATTTCAACTTGATTAGAAAATAGTTTTTAAGGCCAGCCATACCTGTGGGTAGCTAATATATCCAGTGGACATCCCTTACCCCTGAAAGCAGAGCAGGGTTGGAATTTTGGTTAATGGTTCGTTACAAAACAGTTAAAATTTATGGCTCTGAAACTCAATCCCATCTTAAAATTTGAAGTGAAAATCTATTTATTTAATATATGTACTTACAGCTGTTTGAAACTGCAGTTTTCTGAATCAATAACGCTTGTAAACCTCATACAAGTCAACAAATCAATTTGTGAATTCGCTACCTTTTTCTCAATTCTCTTCCATTGTTGTACTGTTGTTTTTTTCTTCAATGTGAATAGGAGAGTGAAGTCTGTTTATTTCAGATTTTAAATATATGTATTGAGTAAATTACAGCTTTGCTTTCATTAAATAGTCTTACTCATTTATCAATGTTTCATTTTGTTTTGGTGTTCATTGTTTTCTGTTTGTTTGACATTCTTTGATTTTGTATCTGATCAAATTATTTCAGTGCACTTAAATGAAAGATTTGCATTCACATAATGCCTTTTCATGACCTCAGAACATCCAAAATGCTTTATGGTTATGGATTACTTTTGAAATGCAGCCACTGTTGTAATGTAGGAAATGACTGCCATGTGGCACACAACAAGCCCCTTTAAACAGCAATGTGATAGTAAGCAGATCTATTTTTCTGATGTGGATTGAGGCTGGTCTCCCTTGATCTTCTCTAAAGTAGAACTATCTCTTACATCTTCCTGAGAGGATAAATGTGGCCTTGATTTATTTCCTGCCTGGAAAACAGACTTCTGACAGTGCTGCACTTTCAGGATTGTATTGGAATGCCAGTCCAGATCATTTGTTTTCGTGAGTTCCAGTGATATTTTATGTTGGATTGCCAGTAAATGTAGAGCTGAATCATGCAATCCAGCTAGGCCCACTGTGGATGAGAGACTTAAACATTGTCTGGTTGCTGCCTAGAAACTCCTAATTTAAATGTCTGTATCTTTTAATGTGTGAATATCAGATGGGGGCAGGCGTTGAGCTGTGATGCACACTTTGCAGAAAAAAAAAATCTTCTGGCCTTCGCTTACCCACACAGAATGGTCAGCAGCATGTGCAAATGGGACATTACAGAACTGCACATCAGTGAGAGTCAGGGCTTTCAGTTGAAAGGAGGAAGAAACAGGAAATATATTGTCAAAGAATCTTGCAACAAGCCTTTTAGTTCATTGTAGCAATGTTAGCTCTTTAAAAGAGAGATCCAATTTGTCTCACACCAATTTTCCCCTCAGAAACATGTAAAGCCTTCCTTTGTAACTATTTATCCATTTCCCTTTTGAAAATTCCAATTGAATCTGCTTTCACCATCTTTCAGATATTTATAGTGGTGTCAGTACTCAGGGCAGAATGCGCTGTTCCATTGGGGTGGGCTTCACTTAAACCAGCTGGGACCAGTGTCTTAGCCAAACTTATAACATACAAAGGGTAGAGATGGTTTGAGTGAAGGAAGATGGAATAGTGTTCTGAGGCATTGGAACAGTAGAGCCATGTGAGTAAAGCCAAGCAGAATGGGACAGGAAGGGACATGTACATCAGCAAATAAGATTATTGCAAGGAACAGAATTAAAAAAAAACTTAATGTGATTGCGTGAGGCATCTGCAATTAGATGATCTAATGGCACTAGTAGCATAAATGACTTAAATCTAGTCACTATTACAGTGATATAGTTACAAGGTGGCTGGGGCAATCAAATTGGAGAGGATAGTCTAGAAGATGAGTTTGAATATTTTTGTGACAGTTTCTTGGGCTAATAAATTGCGGGACCATCTAGGAATGAAGCCATCTTAGACATAGGATTGTGTATTAATACAGGGTTAATTAGTAATATTATAGGAAAAGAAACACTGGGAAATAGTGATCACAAGATAACTGAATTCCTGTTAAGTTTCAAAGTGACATACTCTGACATAAAAAAAATGGCAAAGTGATAATGTAATTGAACTAGTAATGCAGAGGTTGAGACTAATGCTCTATGGCCATGGGCTCAAAACCCCCTGTAACAGATGGTTGAATTTTGATTTAAAAATGAATGAAGAAATAGCCTAATAGCAACCATGTCACTATTGCCAACTGTCATAAAAAATCATTTCGTTCACTAATGCCCTTGAAGACAGAAATCTGCTGACATTACCTGGTTTGGCCTACGTATGACTGTAGACTGACAGCAATGTAGTTGACTCTTAACTGTCCTCTGAAATGGACCAGCAAGCCACTCAGTTCAAGCAAAATTAGGGAGCAGCAAAAAGTATCAGCCTTGCCAGTAATGCACATATCCCATGCAATAATAATTTAAAAATCTCCAATCGCATATACAAATTTTAAACTTGAACAAATCTAATTATGCAGGTATGAGGGGAGAACTGGCTAATGTTGATTATGATAAATGAGCTGTGTTAAAAATGTATAATTCAAAATGGTCAGCAAAATGCCTCCATTGATAAAAATAAACTCGGCAAATAAACACTGTGGCTCACTCAGGAAGTCCAGGATAGTATTTGACTGACATAAGAGGCTTACAATGTTGGAAATAAAACAGTAACAAGACTGGGATTGGGCATGTTTTAGAAATCATCAAAACCCCACCAAAATGTTGATTAAAATGGAGAAATTGAATGAGTAAACTAGTCAGTAATATGCAAAAGATTTATAAGAGTACTGATCAGTGTACAAAAAGGAAAAGAGTAGCTAAAGTAAATATCAGAACCTTAGAAGCAGAGCCAGGGGAATTATATGGAATGAGGAAATGGCAATGGCATTGAACAAATATTTTGTGTCATTACAGTAGAAGACACAGGTTTTGTAACAGAATGAAAAGAATAAAGAAATTAATATCAGCAGGCATTAAGTATTGGTGAAACTTAATGGGTCTAAAATCCAGCAAATCCTGGCTTGCACTGGAAAGTTCTAAAAGAGAAATTGGCAGAGATAGTGGATGTGCTCCTATGATTTTCCAAAATTCCTTAGATTTGGGAATGCTCTGAGCAGACTATTAGTATTTGTTACACTTTTTTCAAGAAAGGAGCAGAGGGAAAAATACAGACTGGTTACCCTGACATCGGTCATTATTATGATATAAGGTGTGTGATTTATATATTTTAGTGTTATTTATTTTTCAATTTGGATTTTTGACTGTGAATCGGTGGATTTAAGTTTTCTGTATGTCTGAAGAGGTTTTGTGATTAATTTGCAAGTATTTCTGTCACCTTGGTGATTTATTTTAAAGCATATTTTGAGAGAAAGACTTACTGAAGAGTAAGGGGCTTTTTTTTTACATTGGGAGGATTTTACAGGTGAATAAAGTAAAAAAGTTGTGCATTACACTCCAGTTTAAAAGGTCAGAGATTTTGTTTTTTCTTTGATTAGGGAAAACACCCCTAGGTTGGGGACATAAGAAAGTTGTTTTTTTAATCACTTTGGACAGTTGTGCAGAGTTCTTAGATAAAGCTAGATGTATAAAACAATTACTCCTAATAAAGGGAGGTGACAGTTTATAATTGTTAAAACTACGTTAACTCAGTGTAAAGAGTTCCACAAAAGTTCCAGACTAGACGGTTTATTTAAAATTTTGAAGAGGTTTGTAAAACTGAGAATGTTTAAACTCAGTTGTAGGAAGGCTCAGAAGATGTTATCAAATTCCCAAGGCTGGAAGCTGAAGCCACAGTTAAATTGATCCCTATTGGGTTAAGTAGAGAAGGGAATTCTCTCTAATGTAGCAATATTCTCTCTGCTGGAGGTTCTGTGCATGTCCATCTATATGTTGATACATTGGCTTCAACTTCTGGAAGTCAATGCCACACATAGATGTTAGAGGTTCACATAGCAGAGAAAAATACCAGAGAGAACACTGGATGTGAGCAAGGGGTGCTTCTGCGATTAATGGAATTGTATTTTTACCATATTTCAAAGTGGTTAAATTTGTGTTATCTGAATAGTTTGATTTATTCTATTGTATCTTAATTTCTTTTGCAAAATACATTTCTGTTTTGTTGTTAAAATAAACTTTGCACATTGCATACTTATATTTCAGTGACTAGGCACCTCGCTAAAATCAAAAACGGTAAAGTATCATTTATTTAAACTTGTGATTTTTATAAACTATGGACTGAAATGAGAAAGAGCTGTCTTAAAACTAGTGTTTTGAAAAGGTGGCTACAGTTTTGAAAAACAAGTAACCAGACACCCATTACAAGCATTCCATGAACATCTGTTTGAACAAGCAGTAATTGAAATTTAAGTTGCAGATAATTTGGAATCAAGGTATACAGGGTATACAGATACAGCTTTTGCTGGCAACAAGAAGTTGATCAGTCTCTGGACTAGGTACCAATTATCAATTGGACACCACCCACAAACTGGAGGAGCAACACCTCATATTCCACCTTAGGAGCATACAGCCTGATGGCCTTAACATTGAAATCACCTGTTTTAAAATCTCCCCACTCCCCCATCTCATCCCCGCCTCCTTGACCTGAGGTTTCTGTCAGAAACTTTCTGGACTTTTGCTTTTTTAAGCTCAGGGGAAATACTCGTAGCTTAGAGAGAGACCTTTTCAGTTTTGCTTTTAGATTTGAGCAGTTCTGCAGAGGTTTATCATGTGTAAAGTTGCTCCTAAGAATGGAGAAGATACTTAAATTTGCGAACATGAGATGACTTTAGAGTAAAGACTTTGTAATTATTCCAAACTAGAAGTATTTGGTTGAAACTCTGAAGATGTTTTTTGAAAATCAGTACTTTTAAACTAAGTACTTTTAAGATAGCTTCTTCTTGGAGCTACCATTCTTTAGACTAGGAATTTAAATCAATTTGAACTCTTCAAGAAAGGGATTTTCTGCTATTTTTGTCTACCATACAGGGTGTTTTTGTGATCTGTGAAGGAGTGTTTTGAGATTAATTAAAATATATTTCACTGTTTCAAAATCTTTAAGTTTGTGGTAAGTAAATTATAATTAAATAAGTCTATTCTTATTTTTATCTACATTTTCTTTGTTTAATAAACTTCTGTTTTATTGTTAAAACCAAATTGGCAAAATCACATGCACATGTTTCAGTGAGAGGTTATGGTGTTAAAACCAAATTGAAATAAAATCCGATCTACCAGCCAGATTTCAGTCATATCTGACTTGTTCAGTAATAACATCAGCTGGGATCAAAACAGAGGAGATACAACCCATTTGGAACAAGACAATGAACCATGATAGCAACAAAATGCATTCAAAAGCCAAGGTTTCAATGACTGTGACAAGAGCAAGCTTATGTGAAATTTGAGACCAACCTAATCTTGTGGCTGATTTCTGCATCAGTTCCTGAGGATGTAAGGTGGATATATGGAACATGGAAAATGCAACCACAAAACATCAATCTGATTTTGTGTCCATTGAAATTAATCAATAAAAATTTTGAGGTGTTCTATTTAAAGATTGCGCCTTACCCTGGCTGTGTCCAGTAAACACTTTATGCATCAATAGAAGAAAGGGGAAATATTCTCCAGAATCTTCTCTAGAATCTTCTATTGGATACAAGTCCTGTTTTCTGTTCCTAATTTAAAATGTGGTGTTTATATTGATTAGGTCTTTTTATTGCTTATTGAAAACTAATGCTGATTAAATTGAAAATTGAATCAAACATAGCTTATATTAGACAAACACCCTGGAAGATAGTGATTTTTTTTATGGTTGTAGAAAAACAATCAATTCAAAAAATGCACAGAGCATCAAATTGTATGGCTTAACGAATGCAGAGTTAATCACTATCATCAGTATTGCTAGCAGGTTGCTGAAACATTAGTTCTGTCAATGTCCAACACATCAAATCTCTTGCTTTAGTTATTGCTATTGTGTACTTTGCCCAAATGACACTACTTTGGATTTCAGGCTGGACAGTGAACTTTAGCAGATCATCTAACCTTGGGGACATTGCTAACGAACACAGCCTTGGCCGTATCTGATGTCTACACAAATACTGCACTCAGGAGCATTCACCCATTTATGAGAGGATGATGTGGTGCAAAGATTGATCATTTCATTTCCTCTCCCTAACCAAAGGATGTTGAGGCCAATCTTAATTCCTTGACTGCTGCCTTGCTGAGATCAACTAATTCAACACAAACTGGGAAGTGAGCTTGGAATATTTGATTTCAACAGGAAACAGAGTTGGGCAATACTTGATCCAATTAATTGTTGCTCCTGCAACATGCATTAGACTTTGAGAAATCTGTAACATTCACCACAATCTGTCCCCTAGATACCAACTCCATTCTGTTCCTTGGCTGCTGTCAGAGGTTGAAAGTCACTGTTTTTACTGAAAGTTTTGGCTTGAACTCTGAACATTCAACCCCATTTCCTCTCCTTCAGCTAGGCATCTAACTTCCACCTTTAACATTGTCTGTTACACCCCCTAACTCAGTTCAGTTGCTGCTGGAACATTTACCCATGCCTTTGTTAACTCTAGACATGATTATTTTGATCTTCTCCTGGCCAGTGTTTCATCCTCTGCAAACTGAATCCATCCAAAATTCTGCTGTCTCTATCCTAACATGCATCAAATCCAATTTGATCATCACCCTGTGTTCATTGAGTTTCATTGACTTCTGGTTTAGCAATGCCTTTAAGACTCCCATCCTCATCTTCAAAGCCACACCCTGCCCAATCTCTGTAACCTCTACAACCTCTGACACCACTCTGTTCTTCTCATTCTGGCCTCATATTCATTCCTGATTTTCACCATTGCATCATTTCCTTAAGCTATGGAATTTTGTTCCTGAACTGCTCATCTCTACTTCACTCTCTTTCCTTAAGACGTTCCTTAAAACATACCCCTTGACTCAGAATTTTGTTTGGTCATACAACCTTGTGTGATTTACGGATAAATGTTGGTTGGTTTGTTTCTGCAAAGCCCCTTGAGGTGCTTTCATCACATTAATGATATAAATATAATTTGTTTATTCCTTAATCCCTCCATCTAATGGAGTAACATTCCTGTTACATCATAGCATCCCTCCAGTATGGAAATAGGCCATTTGGCCCAACAAGTTCACACCACCCCTCTGAAGACCATCCCACCCAGACCCATTCCCCATGTCTAACTCACCTAGCCTAAACATCTCTGGGCACTATAACATGGCCAATCCACTTACTCTGTACAGTGGGAGGAAACCCACACAGACACAGGGAGAATGTGCAAACTCCATACAGATAGTTGCCCGAGGGTGGAATTGAACCTGGGTCCCTGGTGCTGTGAGGTAGTAGTGCTAACCACTGAGCCACTGTGCTGCCTTGTTAAGGATTACTGGCTGAAACATCCAATTTGGAGAACCAAATGGACCGGTATTTTTTCTACAGAAGCCTATTTTAAAATAAAATGTCATACCCTTTAAAAGTTCCACAGAGACATAGAAATGCTCCATATTTTTCAAAAATAATACAGCTTTTTATCTTCATCCAGTCCATTTTACAGATCTTTGTACTGAAGGTGACAGGTCATTATTGGCCGAAGTGGGTTTGGAGACAGCAAGTAACTGGGTCAGAATGCTGAGGATTAGTTCAGTTCCCATTTAAAGCCATGTCTTCTGTTATTTTTATGATATCCAATTAAATTATATGAATAAAACAAAGCAATTTCAGAAATGAGAAATAATCTTGTTTAGAGCATAGGAGTTTCTTTGCTGTGCATTACCAATGAGTAGAATCTGCAAAACTAGGATACTATGCTGTCATGAGAAATGGGTTTATGTAATCAGTTTATGAGAGAGTAGGAACTGCAGATGCTGGAGAATCCGAGACAACAAGGTGCAGGGCTGGATGAACACAGCAGGCCAAGCAGCATCATAGGAGCAGAGAGGCTGAC
>NC_063358.1:18156133-18171854 GCF_021869965.1 Rhincodon typus | reverse complement strand
GCTCCTCTGATGCTGCTTGGCCTGCTGTGTTCATCCAGCTCTACACCTTGTTATCTCAGATTCTCCAGCATCTGCAGTTCCTACTATCACTGTTTTCCAAGTGCTCTGCTATTAAATCTTTTGGAGTTATACAGCGTGGAAACAGATCCTTTGTTCAAATAGTCCACAACAACATGTACCCAAACTAAACTAGTCCCACATGCCTGTATTTGGCCTATATCCATCCAAACCTTTGCTATTCATGCACTTATCCGAAAGTCTTTTAAACACTGCATCCACCACTACCTGTGGCAGTTCATTCCACACACTAACCACTCTCTGTGTGATAAAGTTACCCCTCATGTACTTTTTAAATCTTTCTCCTCTCATGTTAAAAATATGCCCCCCAAGTTTTGAATTCGCCCACTCCAGGGAAAAGGTCCTTGCTATTCACTTTATCTATGTCCCTCATGATTTTATAAGGTCACCCTCAACCTCCTACGCTCCAGTGAAAAAAGTCCCAGCCTATTTTAATGATTCAAACTTTCCATTCCTGGCAACATTCTTGTAAATCTTTTCTAAACCCAATCCAGTTTAATAATAGCCTTCCTATAGCAGGACAAACAGAACTGCACAAAATACTCCAGAAGAGACCTCACCAACTTCCTGTACAACCTCAATGTTATGCCCCTCCTATATTCAACTGTCTGAGCAATGAAGGCAAGTGTGCTAAATGCCTTCTTAACCACCCTGTCTCTTTGTGATGCAAATTTTAAAGAATTACATACCTGAACCCCTAGGTCTCTCTGTTCTACAACACTACACAGAGCCCTACCATTAATTAGATATGTCCTGTTCTTGTTTGTTTTACCAAAATGCAATTCCTTTCATTTATCCAAATTAAACTCCGTCTGCCAATTCCTCAGCCCATTGACCCAATTGATTAAAATCTCTTTGGAATCTTATATAATGGATTCTAGTGATGACAGGCTAACTAGGCTATAATTTCCTGTTTTCTCTCTTCCTTCTGCTCTAAATATTGAACTACCCTTCAATTCATAGGAAGTGTTCCAGTGTCCAAAGAATCTTAAAAGATGACCAACAATGCATCCACTATTTCTAGGGCCACTTCCTTAAGTACTCCGAGATATAGATTATGGAGTCCTGTGGATTCATCTGCATTTAATCGCATCAATTTCTTCAACAACATTTCCCTACTAACCCTAATTTCGTTCAGTTTCTCCCTCTCACTAGACCATGGTATTCCATCACATTATTTGTGTCCTCCTTTGCAAAGACAGAATCAAAGTATGTATTTTATTCATCTGCCATTTCTTTTTTCCTGATTTTAGTTTCCCCTGTTTTTGACTGTAAAAGATCTACATTTGTCTTCACTAATCCTCTCCTCTTTACATATCTAAAGAAGATTTTACATTCATTGCATGGTCTCTGTTAGCTTACCCTCGTATTCTATTTTCCCTCTCTTAATCTTGGGGTGGCATGGTAGCTCAGTGGTTAGCACTGCTGCCTCACTGCGCCAGGGACCGGGATTCGATTCTATGTCTATGTGCAGTTTGCACATTCTCCCCATGTCAGCGTGGGTTTCCGTCAGGTACTCTGGTTTCCTTCCACAGTCTAAAGGTGTGCAAGTTAGTTGGATAGGCCATGCTAAATTGCTCATAGTGTTCGGGGATGTGTAGGTACATTAGTCATGGGAAATACAGGGTTAGAGTAGGGGGATGGGTCAGGGTGGAATGCTCTTCAGAGGATTGGTATGGACCTGTTGTGCTGAATGGCCTATTTCCATACTGTAGGGATTCTATGATAATCAATCTCTTTGTCCTCCTTTACTGAAATCTATGTTGATCTACTGCTTTTTTGGCACAATTTGAATGTCCCTTCTTGGATCTATTACTATCCCTTATTTCTCTTGTTAGCCATGGTTGAGCCACCTTTCCTATTTTATTTTTGTGCCAGATGGGAATAAACAATTGTTGCAGTTCCTCCATGTGCTCTCCAAATGTTTGCCATTGCCTAACACCGTGTTATGTAATTTTCCCCAATTTATTGTAGCGAGCTTATGTCTCATGCCATTGTAGTATCTGTATCTTTTATTCAGATTCAGGACTGTTGTTTCAGACTCAACTATGTCACTCTCCATCTTAATAAAGAACTGTATCATATTAAGGTCACACTTTTCCAAAGAGGCCTCATATAGCTAGATTGCCAATAATTTCTTTCTCGTTACGTAATATCCAATCTAGGATGGCCGATTCTCTAATTGGTTCCTCAAAATATTCATTCAGAAAATCGACTCATACACTGTCGAGGAATTCCTCCTCCATGGCATTGTTACATCTCATTTGCCCAATCTATGTGAAGATTAAAGTTGTCCATAATTACAGCTGTACCTATATTGCTTGCGCTTCTATAATGCTGTTTAATACATTCCCCAACACTACTGGTACAATTTCTGGATCTATATATCTATCTATGCTCCCTATCACTTTTTGCCACCTGGTGTTTCTAACCTTTACCCTTACAGATTCCTCTTCACTGGAGCTAATATCTTTCCTCACTATTGTATTTTATCTCTTTAACCAGCAATGCCACGTATCTCATTTTCCCCCTTGTCCTTCCTAAAAACTGAATACCCTTGAAATTTAGTTTCCATCCTTGGTCACACTCCAGCCATGTCTTTGTTTCCTTGGTGTAAACTGGAAATTTATTGATAAAGGAATAGCAATTTGCATTTATGTATTGTCTTTGATAACCACTGAGTCCCAATGTGTTTTTATGTTGTTCAGGGAATATAGGCAATGTTGGAAAAGCTGCAATTTATTGCAGGTCCCTTGAAAGGCCTAAGGTGTAGTCTGAATATATTTCTGGAAATTTCATCACATGACATAAGAACATAAGAACTAGGAGCAGGAGTAGGCTGTCTGGCCCTTCGAGCCTGCTCCACCATTCAATAAGATCATGGCTGATCCTTTCGTGGACTCAGATCCACTTACCTGCATTCTCACCGTATCCCTTAATTCCTTTATTGTTTAAAAAAATCTACTTTTTTTTAAAAACATTTACTGAAGTAGCATCAACTACTTCACTGGGCAAGGAATTCCATAGATTAACAACCCTCTGGGTGAAGAAATTCCTTCTTAGTTCAGTCCTAAATCTGCTCCCTCTAATCTTGAGGCTATGCCCTCTTGTCCTAGCTTCACCTGCCAGTGGAAACATCCTCTCTACTTCTATCTTATCTATTCCCTTCATAATTTTATATGTTTCTATAAGATCCCCCCTCAATCTTCTGAATTCCAATGAATATAATCCCAATCTACTCAGTCTCTCCTCCTAAGCCAACCCCCTCAACTCCGGAATCAACCGAGCGAACATCCTTTGCACCCCCTCCAGTGCCAATATATCCTTTCTCAAGTAAGGAGACCAAAACTGCACACAGTACTCCAGGTGTGGTCTCACCAGTACCTTGTACAGCTGCAACATAACCTCTCTGCTTTTTATTTCAATCCCTTTAGCAATGAAGGACAAAATTCCATTTGCCTTCCTAATTACTTGTTGTACCTGCAGACCTACCTTCTGTGATTCATGCACAAGGACACACAGGTCCCTCTGCATAGCAGCATGCTGCAACTTTTTACCATTCAAGTAATAATTCTTTTTACTATTACTCCTACCAAAATGTATGACTTCACATTTATTTACGTTGTATTCCATCTGCCAGACCTTTGCCCACTCACTCAATGTATCTATGTTCCTCTGCAAAGTTTCACAGTCCTCTGCACACTTTGCTTTGCCACTCATCTTAGTGTCATCTGCAAACTTTGACACCCTACACGTGGTCCCCAGCTCCAAGTCATCTATATAAATTGTAATGACATCCCACTTCCAATTAATCCACCTCCAAACTCCAGCCATTAAGTTTGCTACATGGTTAACTTTGGGACACACCATTTTCCCATAGCTATTTGGACAGTTAATAGACTCTCCAACACCTATGGATAATGGCATCACCATTGCTGAAACCCCCTCCCCCGCCACCATCAATATTCTCGGGGCTACCATTGATTAGATATGAAACTTGACCGCCATATAAATACAAGAGTGGGTCAAAGACTGGAAATGCTATGATGCTCTGTTAATCTCCTTGCTTCCCACAACCTACCACAATCTATCAGTCACAGTCAAGCGTGTAATGGAGTATTCTCCCCTTATCTTGGTTAGTGCAGTTGCCAAAATACGTAAATCTCAATAGCATGATTGACATCACAACCACCATGTTAAACATTCACACACTCTGCCACTGATACAGTGTGTGCAGCTCTTTACTGCAACTTATTGAGGTTATTTTAACTGCTCCTTCCAAATCTACACCCTCTGCTATCGAGAAGAACAAATGCAGCAGGCAGATGGGAATACCCACCATCTGCAAGTCTCCCTTCAAGTCCTGAGGGTAATTGTCCAAATCTTAGGACTTCCAACCTAACAGCATTACGGGAATAATGACCATATTGATTAAAGCTGTTCAAGAAAGTGGCTCAGCATCACCTTGTCGAGGGCAGTTCAGGATGAGAAACAAATACTGTCTTTGTCAGTGATGACCGCTTCCCATGACCTTAAAAGAACTCTGATGTCAGTCAGACTGTCCTTCTCCTCATCACTATTACTTTTCTAACTAATATGCAGATTTTGGTATTGAGGCAGGTAGCTTGAGTTGGGAAATTTCATGACTCATTGGAGCCACCCTGTAAAGAGTACTCCGACTGAATTACACAATTTTCACTCCATAATGGAGGTTGGGTGGGTGATGTCAGATAGTGTCAAGCCTGTCGACAATACAAATAGGCTGTAGGGAGCCATCATGTTTTAAAAGTCACTTCCCAATCTCCCCCATATCCCCTGAGAGTCTCCATGCCTACTTATGCCCCACATTCACCCCTCACAACCAGTTATATGCTCCATTCCTCATCATGTGTCCACTCACTCCATAGCTCCTCATACATTCTAAGCCAAGTTGCTCCCATTCACTACCCATAGCATGTCATACTCTCCATGTCAACTTGTGCTCTACCCACTCCCCATAATCCTGCAAACCCTCCATATCTTAGCAATAGTGGTTCCTCTTTGAAACTACATCAGTAGACTTCAGGATCCATGCAAAGATGAAGAGAACTTCTAAAAATCTAAATCTGTTATATGCTTGATAGTGAAAAACCTGCAGTCATAAGATGCATAAAGAACTTTTAAATCCTCCTAAGTTGTTAGTGTCTTTTAAAAAGAAAAATCAAATATCACTTCAAAGATAGGGAATTGTTTTGAAGCCTATTTAAACTGGTAATCAATCTGTGAACACAGAATTCCCTACTGAGATAATATACATATTGGAAATCAGACAAGCATTCAGGGGTAGGCGATAGTCTAGACTATTAATACAGAAACCCAGCTGATGTTTCGAGGATCTGGGTTCGAATCCCAACACGGCAGATGGTGGAAATTGAATTCAAAAAAAGTCTGGCATTAAGAATCTACTGATCATCATGAAATCATTGCTGATTGTCAGAAAAAAACATTTGGTTCACTAATGTCCTTCAGGGAAAGAAATCTGCCACCTTCACCTGGTCTGGCCTACATGTGACTCCAGACCCACAGCAACGTGGTTGACTCTCAACTGCCCTCTGAAATGGCCTAGCAAGCCACTCAGTTGTACCAATCGCTACAAAGTCTCAAAGAAATGAAACTGGACGGATCACCTGGCATTGACCTAGACACCGGAAAGGACAATGACAGAAACAGCCCTGTCGACACTGCAAAGTCCTCCTCACTAACATCTGGGAGTTAGTGCCAAAATTGGGAGAGCTGTCTCACAGACTAGTTAAGCAACAGCCTGACATAGTCATACTCACGGAATCATACCTTACAGACAATGTCCCAGACACCACCATCACCATCCCTGGATATGTCCTGTCCCGCCGGCAGGACTCACCCAGCAGAGATGGCAGCACAGTGGTATAGTCGGGAGGGAGTTGCTCTGGGAGTCCTCAACATTGACTATGGACCCTATGAAGTCTCGTGACTTCAGGTAAAACATGGGCAAGGAAACCTCCTGCTGATTACCACATACTGTCCTCCCTCAGCTAAAAAATCGGTACTCCTCCAAGTTGAACAACACTTAGAGGAAGCACTGAGGATGCCAAGGGCACAAAATGTACTCTGGGTGGGGGATTTCAACGTCCACCACCAAGAGTGGCTCAGCAGCAGTACTACTGATCGAGAAGGTCAGGTCCTAAAGGACATAGCTGCTAGACTAGGTCTGCGGCAGGTGCTGAGGGGACCAGCAAGAGGGAAAAACATACTTGACCTCATCCTTACCAATCTCCCAGTTGCACATGCATCTGTCCATGACAGTATCGGTAAGAGTGACCATTGCACAGTCCTTCTGGAGGCGAAGTCCCACCTTCACATTGAGAACAACCTCCATCATGTTGTGTGGCACTATCACTGTGCTAAATGGGACAGACTTTGCACAGATCTAGCAACTCAAGACTGGGCAGCCATGAGGTGCTGTGGGCCATCAATAGCAGCAGAATTGTACTCGAGCACAAGCTGTAACCTCATGGCTCGGCATATCCCCCACTCAACCATTACAATCAAGCCAGGGGATCAACCTTGGTTCAATGGAGATTACAGGAGGGCATGCCAGGAGCAGCACCAGGCATACTTGAAGATGAAGTATCAACCTGGTGAAGCCACCAAACAGGACTACTTGCATGTCAAACAGCGAAAGCAGCAAAAAATGATAGACAGAGCTAAGCGATCCCACAACCAACGGATCAGATCTAAGCTCTGCAGTCCTGCCACGAGCAGTTGTGAATGGTGGTAGACAATTAAACAACTCACTGGAGGAGGGGCCTCCACAAATATCCCCATCCTCAATGATGGAAGAGCCCAGCACATCAGTGCAAAAGGTAAGGCTGAAACATTTGCAGCAATCTTCAGGTAGAAGTGCCGAGTGGATGATCCATCTCGGCCTCCTCCAGTGGTCCCCAACATTACAGATACCAGTCTTCAGCCAATTTGATTCCCTCCACGTGATATCAAGAAACGATTGGAGACACTGGATGCTGCAAAGGCTACGGACCCTGACAACATTCCAGCAATAATACTGAAGACTTGTGCTCCAGAACTTGCTGCTCCCTTAGCCAAGCTGTCCCAGTACAGCTACAACACTGGTATCTACCCAACAATGTGGAAAATTGCCCAAGTATGTCCTGTACACAAAAAGCAAGACAAATTAAACCCAGCCAAATACTGCCCCATCAGTCTACTCTCAATCATCATAAAGTGATGGAAGGGGTCATCAACAGTGCTATCAAGCAGCACCTGCTCGGCAATAACCTGCTCAGTGACGCCCAGTTTGGGTTCCATCAGGGCCAGCTCCTGACTTCATTACAGCCTTGCTTCCAACATGGACAAAAGAGCTGAATTCCAGAGGCGAGGTGTGAGTGACAGTCCTTGATATCAAGGCTACATTCAACTGAATGTGGCATCAAGGAGCCCGAGCAAAACTGGAATCAATGGATATCAGGGGGCAAACTCTCCAGTGGATAGAGTCATACCTGACACATAGGAAGATAGTCATGGTTGTTGGCGATCAACCATCTCAGCTCCAAGACATCTCTGCAGGAGTTCCTCAGAGTAGTACCCTAGGCCCAACCATCTTCAGCTGCTTCATCAATGACCTTCCCTTCATCATAAGATCAGAAGTGGGGATGTTTGCCGATGATCGCACAATGTATAGCACCATTTGTGACTCCTTAGATACTGAAGCAGTCCGTGTTCACATGCACAAGATCTGGACGATATCCAGTCTTGGGCTGAGAAGTGGCAAGTGACATTTGCGCCTCACAAATGCCAGGCTATGAACATCACCAACAAGAGACAATCCAACCACTGTCCCTTGACATTCAATGGTGTTACCATCACTGAATCCCCCACTATCAACATCCTGGGGGTTACCATTGACTGGAAACTCAACTGGACTCACCACATTAACGCAGTGGCTACAAGAGCCAGTCAGAAGCTAGGAATACTGCAGCGAGTAACTCACCTCCTGACTCCTCAAAGCCTGTCCACCATCTACAAGGCACAAGTCAGGTGCATGATGGAATACTCCCCTCTGGCCTGGATGTGTGCAGCCCCAACAATACAAAAGAAGCTTGACACCATCCATGACAAAGCAGCTCAATTGATTGGCACTACATCCACAAACATCCACTCCCTCCACTACTAACTCTCAGTAGCAGCAGTGTGTACTATCTACAAGATGCACTGCAGAAATCACCAAAGATCCTCAGACAGCACCTTCCAAACCCACGACCACTTCCATCTAGAAGGACAATGGCATCAGACATATGGGAATATCACCACCTCCAAGTTCCCCTCCAAGCCACTCACCATCCTGACATGGAAATATATCACCATTCCTTCACTGTTGCTGGGTCAAAATCCTGGAATTCCCTCCCTAATGGCATTGTAAGACCATAAGAGATAGGAGCAGGAATTAGGCCATTCGGCCCATCGAGTCTGCTCCGCCATTCAATCATGGCTGATAAGTTCCTCAACCCCGTTCTCCTGCTTTCTCCCTGTAACCCTTGATCCCCTTGATAATCAAGAACCTACCTATCTCAGTCTTAAATGTACTCAATGACCTGGCCTCCACAGCCTTCCGTGGCGGTGAATTCCATAGATTCACCACTCTCTGGCTGAAGAAGTTTCTCCCTATCTCTGTTCTAAAAGGTCTTCCCTTTATTCTAAGGCTGTGCGCTCAGGTCCTAGACTCTCCTACCAATGGAAGCATTTTCCCAACATCCACTTTGTCTAGACCATTCAGTATTTTGAAAGTTTCACTTAGATCCCCTCTCATCCTTCTAAACTGCAATGAGTATAGTCCCAGAGTCCTCAAATGTTCCTCAGATGTTAAGCTTTCCATTCCTGGGACCATTCTCGTGAACCTCCTCTGAACCCGCTCCAGGGCCAATACATCCATCCTGAGAAATGGGGCCCAAAACTGCACACAATACTCCAAATGTGGCCTGACCACTGCCTCATAAAGCCTCAGTAGTACATCCCTGCTTTTATATTCAAGTCCTTTCAAAATAAATGCCAACATTGCATTTACCTTCCTGACTACTGACTCAACCTGCAAGTTTACCTTGAGAGAATCCTGGACTAGAACTCCCAAGTCTCTGCACTTCAGACTTCTGAATTTTCTCCCCATTTAGAAAACAGTCCATGCTTTTGTTCTTCTTACCAAAGTGCATGACCTTACACTTTCCCACATTGTACTCCATCTGCCACTTCTTTGCCCACCCTCCTAAACTGTCCAAGTCCTTCTGCAGCCTTGCTACCTCCTCAATACTACCTGTCCCTCCACCTATCTTTGTATCATCTGCAAACTTAGCCAGAATGCCCACAGTTCCTTCATCTACATCATTCATGTATAAAGTGAAAAGTTGTGGTCCCAGCACCGACACCTGCGAAACACCACTTGTCAATGGCTGCCATCCTGAGAAAGACCCTTTTATCCCCACTCTCTGCTTTCTGCCAGACAACCAATCTTCTATCCATGCTAGCACCTTGCCTCTAACGGGTCAACCCACAGTAGGAGGACTGCATCGGTTCAAGAAGGCAGCTCACCACTGCCTTCTCAAGGGCAACTAGGGATGGACAAGAAATGCTGGTGCCCACATCCCACAAATGAATAGAAGGAAAAATAATGATAACTGTTCGGAATCTGCCAACCAAGGCCTTTATTGAAATTCAAGGACCAAATGCTTCTTCCTTTTCTAATCTACAGCTGTTAATCAAAATAGTCCAACGGACATTTATGTTGAACTATCATTGACAGCAACAGCCAAAATGGGTCCTGTTTAAATTCAGCATTAAAATCAAATGGCCCAAATGCATTTGGGTTTCCTGTCTGTGTGAATCATGGTTCGCTGGCCAGCATAACTTGGATATGTCAGAAACGGGGTATAACTAATGCATATCTGTTCAGCTCACCATTTTTTTAAGGTTCTGAAGAGTCTTTCCAACTCTGCTGAAATTTGGTTGAAAGAAGATGAAATAAACACATTTTATTATCCCTGAATGCTCACAGCAGTGTCCAGGAAATTAATGTTTAATTTCAGGATGCCCATGGTTTATCTAATGTTCAATACATCTTGAATCCAACAATGTTCCCATGGTAATGCCATTATAACGATGCAGATGAGAAAAGCAGCATTTTTGATGTCCAGTGTTGATGACCAGCTCTTTTACTATGCTTTTAAAAAGGTGTAAAACCGAGATTGCTGTTTGTGAAAACTATGTCAATTTGGCTTTAAAAGCTAGCTACCTGACCAATGAGAATGTGGAGAACACTTAATATGTTAACGGAAGGACAGGAAGATAAAATTTATGTACTTCTTGATACAAAACATTTACATTCAATCATGTGATACATTGAGCACTTTGCTTCTATTTAATCTCATGTATTATTCAGTAGCACGTAACTCCTTTCTTAATCATTCTTTAATGACACAACATGTAAGGAATGACATTCCTTCTGAGTAATTTGTGACAATACAGGCTTCTTATTGTGACAGCGAGGTGCTAAACTCATTGATATGGAATGGTGCACGCCAAAATGAAAGCATTTTCTTGGACAGGAAATCCAGAACAAAACAGATAAGAAAATGTTTGAATTTATATAGTGCCCTTCATTGCTTCAGGACAATTTCAAAGTATTTTACAATAATTAATATACTTTTGAAGTGTAGCCTCTGTGATAAAGTATACAATGTATTATTATCATTTCAGAATTTGGATTTTAAAGTAGAGGTAAATGAGTTTTTGATTTCAGTTCTGCGAAGGTAACTTTTTTTTTATAAGTGTTCAGTAAGTCTTTTGGAACAGAGAACTAAATACATCATTTCCAATAAATCATGTGATTTAAGTTAATGCCTTGATTAGATAGTTGGGATGTCAATTGATGAAATGTTTACATTGCTCAATTTTATGACATGTGGAAAACAAACGTGGGGAGGCGATGGCCTAGTGGTATTATTGCTGGACTGTTAATTCTGCCACGGCAGATGGTGGAATTTGAATTCATTAAATATCTGGAATTAAGAATCTAATGATGGCCATGAATCCATTATCCATTGTCCATTGTCCATGTCAATTATCGGAAAAACCCATCTAGTTCATTAATGCCCTTTAGGGAAGGAAATTGCCATCCTTATCTGGTCTGGCGTACATGAGACTCCAGTCCTACAGCAATGTGGTTGACTCTTAACTGTCCTCTGGACACTTAGGGATGGGCAATAAATGCTGCCAAGCCAGTGACACCCTCATCCTATGAATGAATTAAAGAAAACAAAAAATTGTCAGGGCCACCTGTAGCTTGAGAAGAACATGTTTCTGATCAGAAAGAGCATCATCCTAGCAAAGGCCAATTTGTTAGTTGGTAGAAATTCTTGGTTGTGAGAGTTTGTAGGAGTCTCCTGATTGTCACAGCAGAAAAATAATCAAGGTCCTCAGAACTAGAAAGAAATTTCAAGGCTGTCAAAACTGGAAAGGGTCAGTTAAGTCAGAAACTAAATTAAGTTAGGAGAGATCCTTCACTGGGACTGAATATCTGTAGAATCTTTGAAATTGCCAATTGTGTTGAGATTTTCTAAACTGCCATACATGTATATATAAATATCTGTTTCTATTGAGTCCCACTAGTCCAATCCAACAGAGTTGAAACTGGCTTTTTAGCTCTTTTTTATGTATTTTCCTGGAGGTTTAAATGGACATGTCTGCAAGAGGTGGCTTCCTGCTGAGAGGGGAAGGGATAGTCAGCCCCAGTAAATATTTCTCCTTGTTAAGTCTCTCCCTTTTTGCTGCTTCCTTGACAATATATGCGATATTCCATGGGCTTCATATAGGATTTTGCCAGAAAATCACTGAATTTAAGTCCACAATTTTTCCATAGCAGCCAAATCCAGAGTTTGATCTGCCCAATTCCAACATTTGTGCCCTCACTTTAGGACTTTGTTACACTTGCAAAATGATTCAGAGACAGCAATGTATAAAATATCAGGAAATCGGCTTTCCAGAAGAGCCTTTAGCAATTCAACATCAAGAGATGCAGGCCATTATTTGCTTTCCAGTGGCTCAATTGATAAAATGCTACCTAAGGTGCACAGAGCTAATTGGATTGAAAAGGTTTTTAAGCGTGACACTGGCAATGCAACAAATGGTTTTAGAAAAGGAAAGAAAGATAGGTTCCCACTCTTGACTGAAATTAAGTGACATTACAATTGGGCATCATTGATCTGGATATTTAGTTACCTTGAACAGAAAATTCAACTTGTGTTTATAAAGAAAGAAACAAATACTTTATATAATATCCTTCATGACGTCCCAAAGGATCAAATAGGTGATTATGGAATGTAGCCATTGTTGCAATTTAGGAAGCGCAGTAGTCAAATTGCACATGGCAATCTCCCACAAACAGCCAGATACCACATTTGAAAGTCATGCTGCAGGCAGCAGAGAATTAGATGAGCTCAAGTTTATGTAATATGCAAGTTGAAGACCAGCAAGGACAACTTAGATGTGTTATGTCAAGAGGTAGCAACCTCCGGGATGAGGGCTTTAGGAACTGAGGAGCTGGGACAAGGATGGTGAAAGACAAAATTTCAGAGTTGCAAGTTGACCTTCTTGGTGATAGGGAGGAAATGGTGTTGGAAGTTTAGTTCAAGGTAAAATAGGAGGGTCAAACACACGTAGCCTCATAATCCTATGGATCAAAATTGCATCTAGTGATTGGCAAATCACATAATAAAATCTTCAAACATGAGTGAATGTGAGTGTGTAAAATATTGTTGACTTTTGAAAAATGTATACAATTAAGAAAGTACCACCTCTAAAGCATGTTCCATGCAGTAACTCATTCTGAAATGTATTAAACCAAATGGAATGATATTATCACGAATTAATAACTGATAGACATGAATCTTTCAAGGAGATGTGCCCTTGGGAAGATCAAAGAGCTCACCCTCCAGCAGAAGGACAGGTACGAATTGATATAATCTTTGGAATTTATTGCACCTACATCAGTAGAAGCTAATTAATAACAACCAGCTTTAATAAACAATGTCAGCTGGAATTTACACTGGGGCTTTGAAGAAAAATTGTTCATTTTATGGTTTGATGCCACACTGAATTTGGGTTCTGAGAGTCTAAGAGAAGGCAATATGAAGGATTGTCCTCATTTTTATCTTCAATGCAAAACTATTTTTATAAATTAATGTGACGTACTGTTGTACATGGTAATCATAGATATACCAAGCTTAGTATATAGTTACATCTAGCAAGGATGAATCTATATTCTCATGTTCAAGTTCATGTCCTCTTGGCTTTCTTCTGAGAGTTGGAAGTTGTAATGTGTAGTATTTCATAGATCTTCTAGAGTAATCTAACTTCACCCATTCTGTGGTATTTATAGTCAGTGTTGTGAAACTCCATGTTTCATTATAAGGTTTCTTCATGGCCCAAATTCCCTTGCACAACAACAAAAAATCCTCAAGTATTTCATAAAGGCAAAAGCAACAATTAAGGCAGATACAAATTTTTAATTACAGCCACTGTCACAGTGGAAGATTTTAAGGATACTTTTGAAGGAGCTTTAGAAAATATCACAGATAGTAGGAACTGCCGATGCTGGAATCTGAGATAACAATGTGTAGAGCTTTGTAGAACACTTACGCTCGGCTTGTGACAAACGACTACACCTCCCAGTCGCGAACCACTTCAACTGCCCCTCCCACTCCTTGGATAACATGTCCATCCTCGGCCTCCTCCAGTGCCACAAAGATGCCGCCCGAAGGCTGGAGGAACAGCATCTCATATATCGCCTGGGAACCCTGCAGCCCATAGTCTCAATGTGGACTTCACAAGCTTCAAAATCTCCCCACCCCCGACCTCATCCCAAAACCAGCCCTGCTCGTCCCCACCTCCTTGACCTGTCCGTCTTTTCTCCCACCTATCTGCTCCTCCCTCCTCACTGACCAATTCCCACCCCCACTTCCTACCTACTAGCCTCATCCCTGCCTCCTTGACCTGTTCGTCTTCCCTCCCACCTACCCGCCCCTCCCTCCCAACTGACCCGCTCCCATCCCAACTCCCTAGGTACACTCACCTTTATTGGATCCATCCCTGCCTCTTTGACCTGTCTGTCTTCTCTCCACCTATCTGCTCCTCTATCCACTTTCCATCATCGCCTTCCCCTCTCTCTATTTATTTCATAGTCCCTTTCCCCTCCCCCATTTCTGAAGAAGGGTCCAGACCCAAAATGTCAGCTTTCCTGGTCCTCTGATGCTGCCTGGTCTGCTGTGCTCATCCAGCTCTCACCTTAGAAAATACCAAATGCGATTGAAAAGATAAACCCGTTAATTGCTTTAAAATATATTGAGAAAATAAGGAAAAGGATTGCAGATTCAATTTCGTAACATATAAATTAATAAAAAGCTTGCATTTATACAGCATCTTTAACAAAGTAATACTTACCAAGATCCTTTATGGCAACAACTATCATCAGGTTTTGACACTGTAATACTTAAGAGCATATTAGGAAAGTTGATCCACAACATGGTCAAATAAATCAGTAGTTTATAAGGAATATCTTAAAGGATGATAGAGAAGTAGAGGTAAAAGCAGGCAAAATAAGGGAATTGGGCCTTAGCAGCTGACAGATCAAAAGTTAAGTGACCAAAATCAAAGACGTGCGAGAGACCAGAACCAAGGGACACCTGGCTGCTGGAGGGTTGTACACTTAGAGGAAGATTCAAGGATAAAGAGGGACAAGACCATGGATAACTTACTAATAAGACTGAGACTTAAAATTGAGGAACTTCAGGACTTAGTGAAATACAGATGATCAAGGTGAATAGTAATAATTGAATCGAATGTGACAGGAGCTGGTTTATGGGCAGAAGATTTTGGATGAGTTCAGGTTTGTGGATTAACTCATGATTGATATCAGGAGGTTCTTCTTACAAAAGTGCTAACAATTGATGAAATGGCCTCCCAGACAGTGTAGCAGTGACAAGAGTCTGGAAACATTTTAAGTAACAACTGCACATGACTCTGGGAATGTTTTAGGGCTAGTTTAAACAGATGATTTGAAGTGATCCAAATGACTTCCTTAATCCATAGTTATCCCTCAATTTTTTTTGTGAGGGAAGAGAAATGGTAAGGCAGAGGACTGTAGTGAGAGTGTTCCAGAGTGTGGTGCCAAGACGCTGCTGATATCTGGCAACATGTAAGAATCAAAAGTCGTTTCTACTAAAGCAAAGCATTGTGTGATCCTCCTGCGAAAGGAGTCCCACAAGGACATAACACTGAAACTGCCAGGCAGGAAAATATTGCTTCTACTTATTTCCAAAACAAGGTACATAAAATTACATCAATAAATACAATGGAGAATTAATGAGAAACTGTTTTAACCAGAGTGTGGTTAGGGTATGAAATTACATGGAATAGCTGAGGTAAGTAGTCTAGATGCATTCAAAGAGAATCCAAATCAATATGAGGGAGAAAGAAATAAGATATGGAATCATCAAATGATTCAATGGAGAAGGAGGCCATTCAGCCCATCGTAACGTTGGTAATTCTCTAGTAAAGCTAGCCAATT
>NC_063358.1:18138895-18155733 GCF_021869965.1 Rhincodon typus | reverse complement strand
CTAGGCCCGAAACGTCAGCCTTCCTGCTCCTATGATGCTGCTTGGCCTGCTGTGTTCATCCAGCTCTACACCTTGTAATCCCAGTCCCCTGTTGTTTCCCAAACAGTTGATATCAGTAGGAGGAGGCTCATGTGAAGCCAAACACTGGAATAGATGTGTTAAACTGAATGGCCTTTTTCTGTTCTGTAGTTTCCATGATAAAAAGATATACAAAACCTTTCAGATAAGTCTTATTTCACACTCAAGTAATGCTCCACAGAGCCAGTAACTGATAGGAGAAAGAATGGTGCTCTTTCTAAGCACTGGCTGAAAGACATAAGTAGAGAGCATTCTCTGACTCAGACTCGGGTCAGACATCTTATGAGTACCTGTCAAGGATGCAATTATCTACTCATCCAAAGTCAGCTGCTGTAGAAGTGCAAGGTTAATCTCTCACAATTTATCTCACCTTGAATTTATCTTGGCGAGGAAGTGAATGCAATGCTTCAGAGGAATGTATATATTCTGTAAGGAGATCTCATATGTCTTGTTATCAAGTATAATGAAAATATAGTCTCAAAGATAAAACAGATATTTAATTTAAGAGACTGGAAAGAGATATATTTACATTTTCAGGAAGCACATAATATTGACATTTAATTGTTTATTTTACTTAAGCCAATACCAGTGAAGAATGTGATGCTGAATTACCACTGCTACATATAAATTTTGTATTACTTCCTGTTAAGATAAAATAGCTTTAAATTAAACTATACTTCATATGAGAATTTATGTTTTCAATACAATATTGTTTATTCTTGTAGCCCAGACTGCACTATGTATCAGATCTCACATCTTTGCTGTTGTCCCCAGTTAACATAATTTATAAATCAGTACAGTAGATAATATGAACACAGCTTATAACATAAACAGAAATAAGATGAGTGACTAGTTCATTCATTGCAATTCTTGCGGTGCCTGTTGAGGAAGGTGTGTTGTCTAGGTTGCTGGGAACTGCTGGATTTTCTTTAGAGTCATCCAGGTGGCCTCAGTTTAGCATTCGCTTGGTGCTGCATTGTTGTCATCCTACATTACTTATAGAATCACAGAATGATATGGAGCAGAAGAACACATCTGAAGCCGTTTGAACACATTTATTAAACTTCCTCTTATCCTTCTCTATTCCAAGGAGAAAATTCCAGCTTCTTCAGTCTCTCATGTAATGGAAGTTCCTTATTCCTGGGCCCTATGCTAGTAAATCTTTTCTGAACCCTTTCCAAGATCTTCACATCTTTCACAAAGTGTGATTGTTAGAGTTCAATGGAATCCAAAAACTGAGGCTAAATTAATAATTTATACTTTCTTTTCTACTCCATTTCTCTCTTAATATTGCCAAGAACGCAACATTTTTAATAAATGCCTATTTCAACCTGTCCTGCATTTTTCAATCACCAGTAATTGATTCAATTCATTTTTTGTTAAAGTCCACCTTTAACTCTCCACAGGAACACTGACATCAGTAAAAAAAATTACTTGAAGATATCATCTTTGATTTACTGATAGCATAATAGAGCTTGTTAAAGTTACAAAAGGGATTATTATGATCCCACTGATGTTATTGCTGGATAAGTCAGATCCCAGAATGAAATCTGGCTTGATAGATCATGTTATTATTTCTGGTTTTGATATGGTGGACTTTCACTGAAACACAAAAACACAATGCTGCAGATTTGGGAGTAATAATACACCTGAAGTTTATTACGCAAAGATGAAGATAAAATAGAATAAACCAAACGTTTAACATATGAAGCACATTTAAAGATTTTAACACACAAAAACACAATCCCATTAATCCCAACAACATTCCTTTACCGTACTCAGAGCAAAGAGAATGCCCTTCCCAATCCCAAAAAGGGTTTCACTTATCTGAGTCTTCAATTCCCAATTGGGAGAATCAGTGCCTTATTCTTGATTTATCATGTAACTGAGTGTAACCTTTCTGCTTAACATTTTTCTCAGCTTCAAATAAACCCTTCAGGCTTGTAAACAAACATTTTCTGGTCTGAAACTTTTACTAAATTCCTTACATTAAGGTAATCTATTTTTAATAACTCTAAGTAACTCCCTTTCTTGGGAGTGATTGTTTTACACATCCAGCTTTTGCCAAGTACCTTACAGAACTGCCCAAATGGAAACAAATTTTTCCCTTAAGCTCCTGGCGTTTCCCCAAGCCCGAAAAATTCCAGAATAATGTATCTGAAAACTTCACACACTACAATACTTATTTTTTGAGTTTATAAACTCTCCCAACTTGTAAACAAGTTCCATCAGTTCTGACCGAAGGATCTGCTTCCATGCTGCACAGCTCTGTGACTCTATGACTCTATGAGTTCTGAGGAAGGGTCACTGGACCTGTAACGTTAACTCTGATTTCTTTGATTCCTCTCCACAGGTGCTGCCAGACCTGCTAAGCTTTTCCAGCAATTTCTTTTTAAGTCCCCATTAGCCTCCGAGACTGTGGGCAGACGATTATAGAGATCTGAGTGACATGGGCTTTTGGTGAGATAAGTAACAGAATCGGACGAGGATCCAGCCAAGCTCATCTCAAACACATTGGTAATGGCACAACTGACCGATCTAATTCTCATCTCAACCCATATTAGTCAAGAATCTATCTACCTCTGACTTAAAAATATTCTCCACCTCCTGTGTTCTCTGGGTCAGAGAGTGCCAAAGATTCATGAAACTCTGAAAGAGAACAAATTCTCCTATAAGTGTGTTCCCTGGCACAATTCTCTCCCACAAACATTTCTTTTGCATCTGTCAAGTCCACTCAGAGTTATGAGGATATATCTAATCAACCTCTTCAGGCATGTTATGATGCACCTTTGTGGAGAAGGTGGGACTTGAACCCAGACCATCTAGTCTTGAGGTAGGTACATTACCACTGCACCAGTATAGCTCTCCTTAGAATACTATATATTTCAGCAAGGTTACCTCTCATTCTTCTTAAGTCCACAGGCCAAACCTGTTCAACCTTTCCTCATAAGATTACTACCACCCCTCTGCAGCTCCCTCATCCCAAGCATCAATTATGTGAACCTTCTCTGAAGTGCTTCTGATGCATTTACATTCTTTCCTAAATAAGGAAACAAATTGTACACAGCTGGCCAAGCAGCATCATAGGAGCAGAGAGGCTGATGTTTCGGGCCTAGACCCTTCATCAGAAAAGGGGGAGGGGAAGGGGGTTCTGAAATAAATAGGGAGAGAGTGGGAGGCGGATAGAAGAGGGATAGAGGAGAGGATAGGTGGAGAGGAAACAAACAGGTCGAAGAGGCGGGGATGGAGCCAGTAAAGGTGAGTGTAGGTAGGGAGTTAGGAAGGGGATAGGTCAGTCCAGGAAGGACGGACAGGTCAAGGGGGCGGGATGAGGTTGGTCGGTAGGAGATGGGGGTGCGGCTTGAGGTGGGAGGAGGGAATAGGTGGGAGGAAGAACAGGTTAGGAAGGCAGGGATGAGCTGGACTGGTTTTGGGATGCGGTAGGGGGAGGGGAGATTTTGAAACTTTGTTTCCTCTCCACCTATCTTCTCCTCTATCCATCTTCTGTCCGCCTCCCCCTCTCTCCCTATTTATTTCAGAACCCCCTTCCCCTCCCCCTTTTCTGATGAAGGGTCTAGGCCCGAAACGTCAGCCTCTCTGCTCCTATGATGCTGCTTGGCCTGCTGTGTTCATCCAGCCCTGCACCTTGTTGTCTCGGATTCTCCAGCATCTGCAGTTCCTACTATCTCTGATTCAAATTGTACACAGTACTTGATGTGGTTTCAAGAATGCCCTGTATAAACTGTAGCAAAAATTTTCTACTTTTATAGTCCGTTCTCTTTGCAATAAATGATACCATTCATCTTTAAATGTTTCATCAATGATCTTCCCTCCATCATAAGGTCAGAAATGTGGATGCTCACTGATAGTAGCACAATTTTCAGTACTATTTGCGACTCTTCAGATACTAAAGCAGCCTATGTTCAAATGAAAAAAGATCTGGACAATATTCAGCCTTGAGTTGACATGTGGCAAGTAACATTTGCACCACACAAATGTCAGGCAATGACCATCTCCATTATGAGACAATTTAATCATTGCCCCTTGACATTGAAAGGCATTACCATAATTGAATTGCCACATTATCAACATTCTGGAGTTTACCATTGACCAGAAACTCAACTGGACTTGTATTATAAATACATTGGCTACAAGGCAGGTGAGAGGCTAGGAATATTGTGGTGATTAACTCTCCTCCTGATTCCCCAAAGCCCATCCATCATCTACAAGGCAATAGTCAGGAATGTGACTCCTGACTGGCCTGGATGAGTGTAGCTCTAACAACATTTGAGGAGCTTGACACCATTCAGAACAAAGCAGCCCACTTTATTGGCATCGCATCCACAAACACTCCCTTATAACCCTGATGCTCTGTAGCAGCAGTATGTACTATTTATAAGATGCACTGCAGGAATTCAGCAAAGATCTTTAGACAGAACATTCCAAACCCGTGACCACTTCCATCTGGAAGGACAAGGGCAGCAGATATATGGGAACACCACCACCTTCAAGTTCCCCTCCAAGCACTCACCACCTTGACTTGGAAATATATCACCGTTTCTTCACTGTTGCTGGGTCAAAGTCCTGGAATTCCCTCTCTAATGGCATTGTGAGTCAACCTACAGTATATGAACTGCAGCTGTTCAAGAAGGCAGCTCACCACCACCTTCTCAAGAACAACGAGGGACAGGCAATAAATGTTGGTCAGTTGCTACACCCATGTCCCATGAGTGAATAAAACTAAATTCTATTTATCTTCCTTTTCACTCTGTATTTGTAAAATAACTATGTGTTTCACGGACTAAAACACCCAGATCCTTCATTACCTGCAAGTTTTGTAATCTTCCCATTTAAGTAATATGCTGCTTTTCTGTTCTCCCTGCCAGAGTGGACAAGTTGATATTTTCACATACTATACTCCAGCTGCCAATGTTTTGACCATTCACTTCACCTGTGTAGGTTCCCAAGCAGTCTGCTTTGAAAGTGTAAAATTGGGTCTACATTTCAAATTTCCAATATCTGCATATTTTATCTTTTTGTATTTACAGTTATGAACACAATATATTGTATACAATTCCTTTTGCCACACACACAAACAGAGGCATATTTTTGCTCTCTTATGTAAGTCTTTCCTCTCTAATTAACTGCGTAAGCAGTAATCAGTGGTATGGCCTGTTTCTATGTAAATACAGAAAGCTCACTTGTAAAAGCTAAGCTGTATTTTGCTGCACAGTTGCTGATCTATCTGCTCTGTCAATGCCTGCCTTTACTGCTCTTTTCTTTAAAGGCAATTATTTCACTTCCCATCAATTCACTCTGGGTATGGTTCAGCATGGAGACCCTTTTGCCGATGAGTTTAAAAAAATAATTGTGGATTCACTATCCACTCTGGCAGTCCAGCACAGAAATCAAGACTAACACTGCAGTGCAGTACTTGAAGGAGTGCTGCATTGTCAAAGGTGCTGTACTTCAGCTGAGATGATGTAAATGGTGCCATTACTTTGAAGACATGCAAGGGAGTTCTACTAGGTACCTGGCCAATATTTATCCCTCAAACAACATTGCAAGACAGATTATCAGGTCACAGCTGCTAATAGGAGCTTGCTGTGTAAAAATTGGCTGCCCCATTTCCTCCATTACATCAGGGACAACACCTCAAAAGTATTTAAGTGGCTATAAAGTGCATTGGTACATCATGTGGGACTATACAAATGCAAGCAATTTATTCTTTTTTCTTCTTGTGTTCCAGATCCAGAAAACAACATTCGGTGGCACAAATTTCAACTGCAAGAAACCCACCAGCTGTAAGTCTGCAACCTCGCTGAAGTTCTGCACAATAGTAATGCAACTGAAACTTTTCCAACTCCTCTGCTTGGAGCATTCCTGTAGAATGAGGCACCAAGTCCCATGTCTAATCCAAAGAATGAAAGAAAGGCTTGGAAATAGTTTGACGATATGGTATGCCAGCTTTATTTGAAATGTTTTGAGAATTAAATAGATTCCAAATGTCAACTTATTTCAATGCACATTTACCTCAAAATTTTGTTCTGGCTACAGCTACTGTATGCACTTACATTCACAATTCTCCCTCCTCAAAACAATAAAAAAGAAATAACATCCAGCAGCAAAAAATATTCCACTTGCATAGTCACTGCAATTTCCTCCTCTCCTGAATGCAGTTTCCTGAAATGGGTACAGTCCCACTTATGCCAACTACCTTTGTAACCTCATCAGCAAGGCACCATGGAAGCATCACCTTGTATTCACTTGTCATCCATGCACACAATCTTTCCACCAGACAATAAACAGGAATTGGAACTCTGGCTAATTCCTTTTCTGGCTTTTTGTCTAATGCTGCTGACAGAGCCTGGGTATTGCATTGCCACCAGCATCTACTATGTCTTATTGTCTTACTACTACAGCTATGCCTTCCACACCATTATTCCCTCCAGACTGATCTCAAAACTCTGTGACCTTGGTCTCGGCTCTGCCCTCTGCAATTGGATCCTCAGCTTTCTGACCCACAGAGCGCAATCAGTGAGGATAGGTACCTGCACCTCCTCCACAATAACACTCAACACTGGAGCCCCCCCAAGGGTGTGTCCTCAGCCCCCTACTGTACTCCCTGTACAGCCACAACTATGTTGCCAAATTCCAAATGAACGCCATCTACAAGTTTGCTGACAACACCACTGTAGTGGGACGGATATCTAACTATGATGAGTGAAAATATAGAAGAGAGATAGAGGGCTTGGTGACACGGTGCAATGAGAACAACCTCTCTCTCTCAATGTCGGGAAAACTAAAAAAACCGATCATTGACTTCAGAAGGAAAGGAGGAGAACACGCCCCCATCTACATCAATGGAACTGAGGTTAAGCGGGCAGAGTGTGTCAAGTTCCTCAGAGTGACGATAACCGACAACCTGTCCTGGACTTCCCATGTAGATGCAATGGTCAAGAAGGCACAACAATGCGTCTTCTTCCTCAGGCAGGTCAGGAAATGTGGCATGTCCATAGGGACCCTCACCAACTTCTACAGATGTACCATTGAAAGCATACTGTCCAGGTGTATTAAGACCTGGTATGGCAACTGCTCTACCCAGGACTGTAAGAAACTACGGAAGATGGTGTGCACGGCCCAGACCATCACAGAAGCCAACCTTCCATCCATGGACTCCATTTACATGGCTCGCTGCTATAGAAAGGCTGCCAACATCATGAAAGATGCATCGCACCTCGGTAATGGTCTCCTATAACCTCTTCTGTCAGGCAGAAGTTACAGAAGCCTGAAAACACTCACAAGCAGGTTTAGGAACAGCTTCCTCCCGGCCATTATTAGACTGATGAATGGATTCTCTAACCTCAAATAATGCTGATCTTGCTTATATTGATCTCACCTAGCATACAGCCCATGCACTGTAACCTGTATGCCTCTGTCTAAGTCTTTTTGATCTGTACATCCTTGCTTACTATGATCTGCCTGTACTGCTCGTAAGCAAAGCTTTTCACTGTACTTCGATATCATCGCCAACATAAATTGCCCGTAGTGTTCAGGATTAGGTGAGTTATAGGGGGATGTGTCTGGGTAGGATGCTCTGTGGGTTGGTGTGGACTTGTTGGGCCGAAGGGCCTGTTTCCACACTGTAGGTATTCCATGATTCCATGATCATCACTTCTCAGAACTAAGGGTCACCGGACCCGAAACATTAATTCTGCTTTTTTCCTTCACAGATGATGCCAGACCTGCTGGGCTTTTCCAGCAACTTTGTTTTTATTCCTGACAATAAATCAATCATGCCCCAGGTCTGATAATTGAGACCAAAGCTCAAGTACGTGTATTGAATGATGATTTTATTGAATATGTTTTGAACTCAAAGCAGATGATGGCAAAATTCAAACTGAGTTCAATAAATCTGATAATTTATGGGCTGGTACTAGGAGAAAAGAAAATGACTCTGGTTTATTGTTTTGAAAGAAAACGCTGACAGCTCAGTGGCCAGACTGGTGAAGTGACAAATGAGGAACTGTGGGAACTGTTCACACTTTTGTATTGCTCTCTGGCATTGCTGCTTATCTCAGTCTGGAGATTAGGCACTTCCAATTCAAGCTTGATTCAAGCCTATTTCAGGAGAGTGACCTCCTTCTGTAATGTGTCATTCTATGATTCTGTGAACCTGACATATTAGAAGTAGCTGATAAATGTTCAGCAGCTCTAATCAAGGTATATTTATCCTAATTGTACCCATCATCCACCATTAGGTAGGGAAAAAGGAGCTTTCAGCAGACAGGTATGATTTATCTTTGCTGGCTCTTTCATAGAATTATCCAGTAAGCTCTGTGTACTTTCAGTTTCCAAAAGCCATGCATTTGTTTCTCTTCTTAAGTGTTTACTCTGAAATTTGTTTCCACCAGACCTTCAGACAGTTTATTCCAGATCGTTAAAAACTTGTACTTTTAAAAAAGATTCTCATTTCCTCTCTGTTTCTTTTGCCAATTCTCTCAAACCTGGATCGTCTGCTTACTGTCTCTTTTGCTTTAGTGGGAAGAGTTTTTCCTTATTCTCTTTATCAAACTGCCTCATAATTTTGAAGGTCTCTACTGTGTTATAACTTTCTCCAGTTGAAGGGTACAGTCTTAGTTTCTCCAGAGTCTCTATGCATCTGCCTTGACCTTTCAAAACACTAAATCCAATCACATGCTGCTGGAGTGGAGGAAACTGGAAGGCAAGCAAATGACAGGAAGGTGGCACAAACAATAGCCAAATATATGAAAGGATTTTTCCTGATGTTGGATAAATATCAGCCTAGGAATGAGAAAAGAGACGCTGTTCCTTTTTGAGTAGTATCGAGAAGGCTGATCGAGCCTCACATTGGTAAAGAAAGAAATATATGTAATATATTTGAAATGTATCCATGTAGCATCTTTCACAACCACAGCCTTCCAGAAGCACTTTGCAGTTCATGAACAAAGTCAGAGGTCACACGACACCAGGTGAGAGTCCAACAGGTTTCTTTTAAATCACGAGCTTTCAGAGCACTGTTCCTTCGTCTGGTGCAGTTCATGAACAGTAGAGTCATGGAGTCATAGAGTCATACAGCACAGAAACAGATCCTTTACTCCAACTTGTCCAGGCCGACCATGATTCCTACTAAACTAATTCCATTTGCCTGCATTTGGCCCATATCCCTCTAAACATTTCTTATTCGTGTACCCCTCCAAATATGTTTTAATTGTTGTAATTGTAGCTTCATCTACCATTTTCTCTGGCAGTTGATTCCACATATGAACCACCCTCTGTGTGAAAAAGCTACCCCTCAGGTCCTTTTCAATATTTTAAGTCAGAAGTCACTGCTGTTGTATAGGAAACATGGCAGTTAATCTGAGCAAAGAAACCTCCCGCAGGCAGATGTGGTATTGAACATGTAATCTGTTTGTGATGGTGATTTGGCCAAAACTTTTGAGATAAACTTCCTGTTTTTCTTCATAGAAGTCTCATGAGATCTTTTACGTTCACCAGATTGGACAGATGGGACTTCAGTTTAATGTCTCGTTTAAAAGATGGTATCTCCAATGCAGAAATACTCTGTTCTGCACTCAAGTGCCAGCTTAGATGTTGGCAACTTAAGTCCCTGGAGTATGATTTGAACCCACATCCTTCATGACAAGATGGTAAATGTGCCTCTAACTGAACGATGACAGTGGAAAGCTTTAACTAGAATATCAAGTGCAGGTTGAAAGATTAATTCGCTGGTGGAGGAGTAAGCTGGGGCTCATATCCTTGATAAATTACTTGTTTAATGGCTAACTGCTTGCTGATCTGCACTTGTAAACTCTGATAGATGGTGTTTCTTTCAGTTGTAAGTTTGTATATGTAGTTATAGATGAATTACTCATTTCTGATTTACTTTGTTAAGGCAAAAGTCTTTCTGCTATTAATCTTTTTCGCCCTGCCAGCTCCTTTTTCGTACTGCTGTTCTTTACGAGGTCAGAGTGGGTAGGGAACAGCTGCTCAGCTTCATATCAGTGACACTCTGCAGTGACTTGGTGATGGTGGTACTTGTCATGATTACCACTACTGTAAAGTGTACTCATCATCTTTAAAGCACTTTGAAACGTCTGTTGGCTGTGAAAATTGCTTTGCTCTTATGTGAGTGGCATGGTGGCTCAGTGGTTAGCATTTTTGCCCCACGGCGCCAGGAACTCAGGTTCGATTCCAACCATGGGTGACTGTCTGTGTGGAGTTTGTACATTCTCTCTGTGTCTGCTTGGGTTTCCTCCCACAGCCCAAAGATGTGGGGATTAGGTAGATTGGCCATGCTAAATTACCTCACAGTGTGCAGGTAAGGTGGATTAGTCATGGTTTTGGGATGGGATGCTCTTCAGAGGGTCAGTACAGACTCAAATGAACTCTTCTGCACTGTAGGCATTCTATAATTCTTCTGCTTTCCTTCAGGTAAGCCATAAACCTGAACTCACAAGGTTTACACACAACAGGCCCTCTCCCAAGGTGGGTTTGTGGTAAGTCATGAATATATTGGGCAGGGGATCAGCTTCACTGCACTCCCCCTTGCCCTAATTTCATTCCTGATGGAAAGACCCATTTAGAACCCACTGAAAATCCTGATCTGACTGTTGCTGATATTCACTTTGGGGCAGGTAGAGGTCTCATCATGCGGGTTCCTGGCTGGTTCCTTTGTTCAAAGGCACTCTGTGCATCAGGGACCTGACATAGGAAGGGGGAAATCCCTCAGAGACCCACTCCCATCCTTTGCTTTTGATTTCCTTAACCCTGGTTCCTTCCCCATAAACTAACACCTACTTGTGTCTGTGTCCTTCGGCAATCATTGGCCTTGGATACCAGCAGCAACTACTATCAACACATTAACACTGGTGAGCAATGAAGAGCCACTGGCCTCTGATTGGCTGGAAGCCCGACAGGCAGGACTTCATCCCCTGGGGTTCTTGATCCCAGGGAAGACCTGCTGCTGCCCAAGAAAATGCCAGATTGGCACTCAATTCAGGACCCCTTCCTGAAAAAGAGGTTATGTAGCGTTCCCATTTGGTCGCCGACCCCGATGCCTCCATTCCATGCTGCCCAGAATATGGCTAACTTGGAAATTACCAAGTGAAGCTGCTGCCTGGCAAAATGTAATCCAGCAGATGGCATTCCTTTTGTTGCTATGAGACAATAGTAGCCTTTAGCTCGAATCTTATTCTGCCCAATGATAGTTTAGGAAAGTTTGAAGATCAAACTTTCAGTATGTAAACAAACCTTCCCTTTAAAGGTGATACATTTGTATTCACACCTATGATTGCAGTGATCTCACCTCTGTTGCTAAGGTTACAGTTTGGGCCTCCTCCAAGGTCTCTGCTTCCTGATGGAACAATATGTGGCATTTAATATACAAGTGGCTTGTATCAGTCTTACCAAGCTCTGCATTAGAGAAAATGTCAGGGTTGATATCTTTCAGAAACAGATAACGTCAAAGATCTTTATCCCTTTGATGGTATGTATTTTTACAGCATCTACCTATGTTTGAAAAATATAATCTTACCCTCAAAATTCCATAATGCCAGAAATATTGAATACCTGTATCTAATCTGGATGTCAATGGAGTAGATAAATTAGTATAGAAATCCCATTTACAACCACAGCATAGTTTGTTACATCACATCAATTCTTGTGTTCTCAGCTCCTGCGCTGGGGACAAGTTGTCACCTTTGTACATGTTCATATATTCATGGAATCGTAGAAACATACAGCACAGAAGCAGAATATTTCTTTCATTCGAGATGACAGTAATGCTTTCTCCCACATCTACACTTTTTGTTCATAATCCTCATTCTCAACTTCCAATGCTTCTTCAGGTGGAGTGTTCCAGATCCTGACAACTCTGAGTGAGAAAGAAATCTTCATTTCTCTTCTAGATCTTTACCCAGTAATTTTGAATCTATGATGTCTATTACTCCTTTCCTGAAAAGAAATATCCAAGTCACCATCTTGAAAAATTTCTTATATTAGCTCCTTATTCCAAAGAGAGAAGTCCTAACCTCTGCTTATAGCGGAACTCCCTCATGACTGACATCTTCTTGATAAACCTACTCTACACATATTCTAAAGTCTCCACATCTTTCCTGCCATGGTGTTGCCAGAAAATGTCTACAATACTTCAGCTGTAGCTTAAGCTATGATGCAAAAAGCTCTTTTATTTTACAGAAGCACGGAAAATACAAGTAGGAGTAGGCCATTCAGTCCATCTAACCTGTTCAACCATTCACTGGTTGTGGCAAATACTCTACCTTCGTGTCATATTCCTGCTGTCTCCTCAAACCCCTTGATAGTGTCTATTTATTTCTTTCTTAAATATATTCTCCACAGCCTTTAGTTCAGATAATTCCACAGATTCTCCACCCACTGAATGAAGAAAGTTCTTCTCATCTCAGCACAAAATTGTTGGTCACACTTACTGAGACTGGGAGCCCTTGTTCTGGACCCTCTGGCCAGCCTCATCAAAATTCTATATGCTTCAATGAGATTCACTCCAATGAATCTGGCCTGTCAACCAAATCTCTCCTCACACGGCAAACTTGCAATTCCAGTAATTAGTCTGGTGAACCTTTGCTGCACTTTCTGTTTGGCAAGTGTATCCTTTTCTTATGTAAGAACATCAATCAGCTCACAATACAGGTGTGTTCTCATCAAGGCCCTGTGTAGCTGCAGAAAGACTTCCTTGCTTCTGTACCTTTTGCCATGGAGTCCCACACATTACTTACCTTCCTGACTGCTCCCTGCACCTGCGTGGTCGCTTTCAGTGTCTGGTGATCAAGGCCACCCTGGTCCCTTTGTACATCGACAATCCCCAATCTATTATCAATCAATTTGTTTTTCCTATCAAAGTGAACAACTTCACATTTATTCTAAAGCATCTTCTGTATATTTGCCCGCTCTGTCAACTTTTATTTTATAGTTTCCAGCTCTTGTATTTTGTTTCTCTGTTTATAAGTTCAAGTAACTCAAGTAATTTTACAGCCTCTTCTCAACTTGCTCTTCAACTGTAACAATTTTGTGCATATGCCCACTACAATCTTTCTGTTGTGTAAACTTTTTCAAAATTGTTCAATTTACTGTATTCTACATTTCCATATTAGTCCATACATTCTCAAGCGGTGCTCTGTCTACATTTTGTTCTTGACAATTTTGCTTGACTCTTTTGGCTTGGCTGGCCTTTAGTTCTTCTCAACAATATGAAATATATTCCTTATGCCTACACAGCTAACCTCAGTATATTCTTTTCTTCTTTATGGCACGTGCCATGAGTCTGGGGAGACCAATGAATTGTTCTATCTTTTTGCTTTGACTGGTTGTTCAACAGTTGTTTCCTTCTGGACCTCTTGTTCTCTGACTATGTTGTCTTTGGACAGACTTGACATAACTTGATGTCTCTTGACATGTTCATTGACCATTTTATGATAAGTGGTGATAATGAGGATTTGTTTGCATTCAGAAAGTTTTATAAGCAGTCAAAACATTGAGGAGCATTAGCTTGCTTTCTGTTTAAAAGCAAAATTGATTTGTTTTTCTTAGCAGTAAAAATCCTAACTTGGAAAGATGCTCTCTTTTTCAGTTCATTGAAGTCCTGGTTGAAGTTAGTTGTATGAAACAGAGACAGGAGTTAATTAAAAAAAAAATTGGGGGATAGATTTTCTCAGTGTAAGGGTTTTAGTGGAAAGCTCCAGACCAGAGGTGTTATGTTAGAACCCAGAAGACGTTATTTGAAGCTGAGTCAGCCTAAGCTCAGTCATGTGACTATTCATGGAAGAGAGTACCAAATACTCAAGACTGGGAATAGATACAGTTCAGCTAATCTTATCGATGTGATAGAGAAACAAATCTTTTTGGTGTTTGTGTATTGTAATGAGGTAGTGTTGAACTGAATGGGATTTTATTTTTATTGTGAGTTTGAAATAATTCAAATAGTGTTTTATTTGTGCATCCTGTCCTCCTGTTAGAGAACTTCTAAAATCCCTCCTGCCAATAATGAAATATGACCACAGCTGCGGTGCGGCCCATGTAGAGGTCTGGTGCTGACAGAATGCCTCCATCTTGATGCACCCTTGTTTGCTGTTACCTGCAACAGCAGGCTGCAGTTCTCTCACCACTGGAGGCCTCCTCTATTGGTTTTCCTGCATTGGGAGCTTATTGAGTAGTCAGCCTGCTGTCTTTCGAATAACTGGGAATCCAATAAAAATTTCTATTTGTTTTCTCTTCCTGATTTGGTGTTGGGTTGGGACCTGCATTTGATCCTAAGTCAAGGTATCAATTCCAAAAGGAAAATTCAGCTTAGTTTTACCTCGGATTTATTACCTAAGATAAAGGGCACAATATAAGAGGCCATTTCACATAACAAGCCCATGCCAGAATCTGAAGGAGCTTAATCGCTGAGAAGATGAATAAAAGGTATGGTGGGATCATGGTTATTGGGGAATGTGAGTTTAAAAACCCATGCCAATTGGAGAATTTAAATTTGGCTGAAATAGCACTCATAGCTGTCAAATTGTCATAAAATCACAACTGGTTCACTTGTGCTCTTTAGAAAAGGAAACCTGCTGTCTTCATCCAGTCTGCTCTGTCCAACATCAAACTGATTGATTCTTATATACCACTGATGAGGCAAAGTGCATCATTTTGTATACTAGAAATGGGCATTAAATGTAACTTTGCCAGCAATATCTACATGTGAAGATGACTTTCTAAAAAAAAAATGAACAGCCGAGGAAACTGATCAATACATTTTAGCTGCACTTATCACCTACAGCTGGCTTGAAAAGTAATATAGAATGTGGTTTTGGCTTTTAAAATGGAATGCTGTATTTACATTATCACAACAAATTGATTCAACCTGTTTTGGATTAACTATCCAATAAGAATTGTGCAGCAGCAATCAGAAAACCTTTCATCTAGTCCGAAATCAAGCAGAGCATGAAGCTAGAGTTGGAATGATTATAAAATAGAACTCTAAAGGCAAATTATTTCAACTGTGCAAGACTTCAACATCTAAATTCCATTTAGGGAGTACATTGACTTCATGTAGCTTTGAATGAAAGGTGATTACCCATGGGGAGAACCAATGTTAACCAGATGAGATGACTGTCACGTTTCAGTATTTGAATTTTTCCAAATTTCTCAATTTTTTCTTTTCCTGCTGCTTTCCCATTGTCTCTTTCTCTCTGTGTCTCCTTTTATGTGTCATAAATTCTGAGTTCCCTGATTCAATGTAGTTTTAGATATAATGGATTTGCTCATTATTATTGCTGAGTATTGTATTATAATTTGTACTTGTTTGTGGGTCTAACTCTAGTGTAAGGCTTTTAGAATTACGAACATTGCAACAGGAATTTTTGCAGCCAGCTCATTAACTGGAACTACCTATTTTAATTTCAAGAATCGTATTCTAATAGAGGTGATTTAATTGGGAGTGAGTTCAGGTGGGTAGACAGATGAGACAAAGATAAATCTTGCCGAATATCATCAGTCTGACTCCTGTCTTATTTAAACTCCTTACAGCCCATGAGCTGAATGTCTTCCTGAGACCAGCTGGCTAGTTAAAATTGGGGGGAGGGGTGTGTGGTTTGCACAGGGGACAAATTAAATGTCAGGGCCTGGAAGCTACATCTTTCTTTCTGATGTCCAGAAGTGCATTCATTTCTCTCTCCTCAAAACATAAGTTTAACATGAAAACTTTATTATTTCTTCAGCAGGCATGTTACCTGGACTTCAAGAGGAATCTGTTCATATTCCTCCCAAGTTCCATTGTGGTGATTTCACTAATCAAACAACTTACCAATGTCCATTGGATAAGTGAGCAGTTGGTGAGAAATGGAGAGTAGCTAGTGCTGGGTACTCTGTGCTCCAGTCCGAGAAGCGGTAGAAAACACAGACAAACAGAAATTATGGAACAAAATGAAACAAAACATGAGAGAAAACAAGTTACCAATTTCGTTTGAATTCTGTTTCTCCACCAAAAAAATTACTGATAGCCAGTCCCTAAGCATGTTAAATTTAAGGTCTTTGTCTTCATCCGCAAATCCTTCCATGATTTCACCCAGCATTAGTTTAATAAATCCTCCTCATGGATTAGGTCCCAACCTGTGCTCTTTAATGCATATTAGAACAGGAAGAGGCCATTAATACTTTTTGAGATTTCTATTCGAACTTAGGTAATTTGCATTTTAACTTCACTTACATGTCTTTGTTTCTTATCCATTGATTGCGTTACCTGACAAAAGCTGATTGATCTCCGTCTTGAAAGCCCCAGTTAGATACCAGCATCTGGAACATTCAGCAATGAGAATACTTGTTTTCTCACTCTTTCAAACTCTTTCTTTGTGTGAAAAAATGCTTCCAGATTTCCCTTCTGAATGGTGTATCTCTAATTTTAAAGTTATGCCTCCTCAATCCAGATTCAGCCATCAGAGGAAATGATTTCTGTGTATCAACAAATATGTGATTCTTATATTAATTGTACCAGTAGCTCTTGAGGGGCTGGTGGAAGCAACGACAATAGCCAAAGAGATAACAAGGTGTAGAGCTGGATGAACACAGCAGGCCCAGCAGCATCAGAGGAGCAGGAAAGCTGACGTTTCGGGTCTAGACCCTTTTCGGAAGAAGGGCCTAGACCCAAAACGTCAGCTTTCCTGCTCCTCTGATGCTACTTGGCCTGCTGTGTTCATCCAGCTCTACACCTTGTTATCTCTTTG
>NC_063358.1:18109690-18138495 GCF_021869965.1 Rhincodon typus | reverse complement strand
GCAGCATCAGAGGAGCAGGAAAGCTGACGTTTCGGGTCTAGACCCTTTTCGGAAGAAGGGCCTAGACCCAAAACGTCAGCTTTCCTGCTCCTCTGATGCTACTTGGCCTGCTGTGTTCATCCAGCTCTACACCTTGTTATCTCAGATTCTCCAGCATCAGCAGTTCCTACTGTCTCTGAAACAATAGCCAAACATTCGTTTATACAGCCTCTTTTAAAGTAGTAAAACCACCCAAGGCACTTACAGAAGCTCAATCAGTCAAATGCGGGTCATTCAGATACGCAGAGAGATATCAAGCAAGGTGAAAGGACTTGAGAAAGAGGCAGGTTTTAAGAACCTTCTTACAGGAAGAGAGAGGGACTGAGCAATTTAGGGTAGAGATTTTAAATGTTATCCCTTAGCAGCTGGAGACATGACTAACAATGACTAGCAATGAAAATCAGGAGGTGACCAGAAGTGGATAAGTGAGGAATTGGAGATCTGAAAATGTTCCAGGGTTAATAGACGCTACAGTGGTGGGAAGCAGAGAGCCGATGCCATGAAGAGATTTAATAAGAAGGGTGATCCATTGAATCTATAGCACTTCAATCAGTTGCCATGCCTACTGCTGCTCTCCACTCTCCTCTCCTGTGACCTTCCTTTGGTCACAGTTGTCTGGGATATTTTGATTCTTTAACTGGACAAGCTGATTGTGAAGGTCAGCAAATTGCTTTGACTGTTGAAATTGAGTCTAGTCCCTTGATTTCAATTGAGTATTGGTGACAAAACATATTCCCATTGGACTGTCCAAGACATTTGTATTCATTTTAATTTTTCACACCGATGATATCATCTTTTGAAGAACTGCTTGAAGTGTCTGTAGGCGTTAATGCAATACAGGGTCACGAAGATTATTGCATTTAGCCATTCCTAATGAGATTAAACTATTATTCCCTTTAAAATTTATTGAGAGGAACCTAATTAATGAGGGGTTTGGAGTTAAAGGATGAATAATCTTCCTGTAAGTTTAGACCTATAGTGCCTTGTTTCATGAGTGAGCTGCATAATATTCCAGTGTCTCACTTGTCAAGTGGAATTAAAGCTGCTCTATCAGCCAAGCTTGCATTTAAATAATACGATAGGAGTGCATGACTAATGTTTTTAATTAGGGATTTGGTGAAAAGTTGGAATTTAAATTCTCCACTGAAAATTTATCCTTCAGCAGTTTTGCTCAGCTATTAAAGGGTCATTTCTGCTAATGCGTTCATGTAGAATTACTTGTCTCATTTCGAACAAAAGAAGCCCTACTGATCTCAGCAAGATTGTACATGTCCACCATTATCAATTACATTGAGCTGGCACAGAGAAAATCGTTTAGCAAACTCAAACCAGGTGGGTGAGCTGACCATTCTAAGCTGCTTCTGACTGTGTGTATGTTGGTTACACAGAGGACACATGGATAGAAACATAATAGCAATGATTTTGCTCTGCAGGCTCAGTTTATTTTCCATGTCCAACCGGCTACACAGATCTATAACCAAAGCTATGTTATGGGCCTGAAAGTATGTGGGCCAGCTCATTAGAAAAAAGCTGTTCAGAGCTGTTTGACCCAGCTCTAACCTTACAAAGACATAGGCAAAATTGGGAACCCATGCAAAAATTTGGCCAAAGGGCTCAAATTGAAAGGAATGCACACACCGAAAACTAAGTGGCTACATATAAGAACAATTTTTTGGACTTTATAAAGCTTCAAAGTGCATTTTAAAACTATGTCTGCCTTGCCAGACAAATGTTATATTTCCCACTCATTGCAACCTGTAACTGTTTCTGAAATGACTGCAGCGTATTCTCCTTCACAGTTTTGAGCTGGAGTCCACTCACTCTGGATCATTCTTTGGGTTTTGATATTGATCCATTATGATTACCCATAGTCTTGCAAAGAGATGACCATGCATTGGAAGCGCAGCTGCAGAAACATTAAGTTGCTAAGTTGTGGTGCATCAAAGAGGTTGAGACTGGCAAATATAAATGTGCATTGGGGAGTGCAATGTCACAGCAATGTTGCTTTGGAGGAGAAACATCTGCATGTTATCTTGGCGTGATAGTCCTTTTAAGAACTGGTTTTCTCTATGGGGATTTAGGGTAAAGCAACTGACCCCCAGTGATCATGTGTTCAAGTGGAAGGATAAGTAACAAGAAATAAAAGAGCAACAAGGTAGCTATAGGGTGAGTAGATTATGAGTTTTGTTCTTTGTTCATACAGGGAGTTTAAGTTTAGAACAAACGGAGTGAAGGAGATATCTGTTCCAGCTGGATTCATTTGAAATTCAGTGAATTGGCTGAAACAATGAAAATTATTGTGAACTGAGTGTCTATACAGTCTGTTGCATTTCTGGTATAGCCAGGCTGAAAGATAGAGAGTTTGAGATGCAAATCTCCAGGAGTTAAGTACATTTGAACTGAGAGAATTCTAATCTGATGGGGCTATAATAAGATGCTCATGATGCCTGTACCATATGAGGAGTTTACAACTGAGGATTATTTGGAGGAGATACTGAGAGACAACCTTGCCAAAAGTAAATATAAGGCTCAGAAATCCCAGTCTGTATGTGAAATCTTTGGTACACAGATCAAGTGGTTAATCTTCCAATTTTTGATTAAAATCTGTCTTGACTTCTCAGATGGATAGGTGCAGGAGGAAACTGGGGTTAAGATGTTTGAGTTATAGTACAAGTAATTGCTTTCATTGTACTTTATAAAATGTTTATGCAATTGTCTATTTTGAGTCTAGTTATCAGTTTATGACCTGCTATTCTTGGAGAGTAAAGTTCTTCTGTTCAGACTATGAATCCTGCAGCTTCACGCTTTTGGTAAATAGCTGGGGTTTCAGATTCTAAGAAAATTCCATTTTATTTATTCACGAGTGAGATGTGGCTGGCCAGCATTTATTGCTCTTGAGAAGATAGTGATGAACTGCCTTCTTGAACTGCTGCAGTCCATGTGCTGTAGGTATACCCACAATGTCATTAGGCAGGGAATTCCAGGATTTTGAGCCAGTGACAGTGAAGGAACTATGATATATTTCCAAGCCAGGATGGTGAACAGCTTGGAAGTGAACTGATAAGTGGTGCTGCTCCCAAGTATTTGCTGCCCTTGTCTTTCTAGATGGTAATGGTTGTGTGTTTGGAAGGTGCTATCGAAGGATCTTTGGTGAATTTCTGCAACACATCTTGTAGATAGTACACACTGCTGCTACTGAACATTGGTTGTGGAGGGAGTGAATACTTGTGGATGTGGTGTCAAATGAGCAGGCTGCTTTGTCCTGGATGGTGTCAAGCTTCTCGAATGTTGTTGAAGCTGCAACCATCTAGGCAAGTGGGAAGTATTCCCATCATACTCCTGACTATTGCCTTGAAGATTGTGGAAAGGCTTTGGGGAGTCAGGAGTTGAGTTACTTGCTGCAGTATTTCTAGCCTCTGACCTGCTCTTGTATCCATTGTATTCAAAAGGCAATTCCAGTTGAGTTTCTGGTTAATGGCAACTCCTGGATGTTGATATTGAATTTTGAATGTTGGATTTCAGTGATAGCAATACTATTGAATGTCCTTCCTGTTCATTTTCACGTCCACGCACCTTTCAAATGTTGTAATTGTACCAGCCTCCATCAATTCATGCACCCCCCCTCAGTGTGCAAAGGTTGCCCCTTATGGCCCTTTTAAATCTCTCCCATCTCACCTTAAACCTATGTCCTCTAGTTTTGAACACTCCCACCCTGGGGAATAGACTTTGTCTATTCACCTTATCCATGCCCCTCACGATTTATAAACCTCTATAAGGTCACCCATCAGCCTCTGACACTCCAGGAAAAATAGCCCCAGTCTATAGCCTCTCCCTATAGCTTAAACTCTCTAATCCTGGCAACATCCTTGTATATCTTCTCTGAACCCTTTCAAGTTTCACAACATCCTTCCTGGATCAGGGAGGCCAGAATTGCACGCAGTATTCCAAAAGTGGCCAAACCAATGTCCTGTACAGCTGCAACATGACCTCCCAACACCTACACTCAATGTATTGACCAATAAAGGCTAGTATACCAAATGCCTTCTTCACTATCCTGTCTACCTGGTACTCTACTTTCAAGGAATTATGAACCCGCACTCCAAGGTCTCTTTGTTCAGCAACACTCCCCAGGACCTTACCATTAAGTGTAAAAGTCCTGCCCTGATTTGTCTTTCCAAATGCAGCATCCCACATTTATCTAAATTAAACTCCATCTGCCACTCCTCAGCCCATTGGCCCATCTGATCAAGATCTCATTGTACTTTGAGGTAACTTTCTTTGCTGTCCACTACACCTCCAATTTTGGTTTCATTTGTAAACTTACTAACCATACCTCCTATGTTCACATCCAAATTATTTATATAAATGACAAAAAGCAGTGGACCCAACACTGATCCTCTCGTCTGGAAAGCAACCCTCTACCATCACCCTTTGTCTTCCACCTTTGAGTCAGTTCTGTATCCAAATGGCTAGTTCTCCCTGTAATGCATGTAATCTAACCTTGTTAACCAGTCTGCCATGAGGGACCTTGTCGAATGCCTTACTGAAGTCCATATAGATCACATCCACTGTTCTGCCTTCATCAATCATCTTTATTACTTTGTCAAAAAACTCAATCAAGTTAGGGAGACATGATTTCCCATGCACAAAGCCATGTTGACTATTCCTAATCAATCCTTGTCTTTCCAAATACATGTAAATTCTGCCCCTCAGGATCCCCTCCAACAACTTGCCCACCACCAATGTCAGGCTCACTGGTCTATAGATCCCTGGCTTTTCGTTACTGCCTCACTTAAATAGTAGCCAACCTCTGTTTTTCCTGCATCACATCTGTGGCTATTGATGATACAAATATCTCAACAAGGGGCCAGCAATCACTTCCCTAGCTTCCCACAGATTTCAAGGATACACCTGATCAGGTCCCAGGAATTTATCCACCTTTATGCATTTTAAGACATCCTGCACCTCCTCCCCTGTAACATAGACATTTTTCAAGATGTTGTTACTTATTTCCCCACATTTTATATTTTCCATATCCTTCTCCACAGTAAACATTGATGCAAAATACTCGTTTAGTATCTCTGCCATCTCCTGCATTCCACACATAGGTGGCCTTGCTAATTTTTAAGGGGCCCTATTCTTTCCTTATTTAATCTTTTGTCCTGAATATATTTGTGGAATCCCTTTGGATTCTCCTTAACCCTATTTGCCAAAGCTATGTCATAACTCGTTTTTTGCTCTCCTGATTTCCCACTCAAATATATTTCTACCGCCTTTACACTCTTCTAGGAATTCACTCAATCTCTGCTGTCCATACTTGACATATGCTTCCTTCTTATTCATGACCAAGACCTCAATTTCTCTAGTCATACAGCATTCCCTACACCTACCAGCCTTGCCCGTCACCCTAACAGGAACATACTGTCTCTGGACTCTCGTTATCTTATTTTTGAAGGCTGTCCATTTTCCAGCCGTCTCTTTACCTACAAGTATCTGCCCCCAATCAACTTTTGAAATTTCTTGCCTAATGCCATGACAATTGGCCTTCCTCCAATTTAGAACTTTAACTTTTAGATCCAGTCTATTCTTTTCCATCACTATTTTAGAATTAGTAGAATTATGGTCACTGGCCCACAGTGACACCTCAGTCACCTGCCCTGCCTTATTTTCCAAGAATAGGTCAAGTTTTGTTCTAGTAGGCACATCCACATACTGAATCAGAAAATTTTCTTGTACACAATTAAAAATTCCTCTCCATCCAAGCCCTTAACACTATGGCAGTCCCAGTTTATATTTGGAAAATTAAAATCCCCTACTATAACCACCATATTATCCTTAGAGATAACTGAGATCTCCTTACAAATTTGTTTCTCCATTTCCTGCTGACTACGGAGGAGCCTATAGTACAATCCCAATAAGGTGATCATCCCTTTCTTATTTCTCATTTCCACCCAAATAACTTCCCTGGATGTAATCCCAGGAATATCCTCCCTAAGTACAGCCATAATGTTATTCCTAACCAAAAACGCCACTCCTCCTCCTCCCTTGCTCCCCTATTTCTATCTTTCTAATAGCATTTATACCCTGGAACATTAAGCTGCCAGTCCTGTCCATCCTTGAGCCATGTTTCTGTAATTGCTATAATATCCCAGTACCATGTTTCCAGCCATGCCCTGATTTCATCTGCCTTACCTGTTAGACCTCTTGCATTGAAATAAATGCAGTTTCATTTATCAGTCCTGCCTGGTTCTCTGCTTTGTTCCTTGCTGCCTTGACTGTTTGACTTGCTCCTTTTCCCAACTGAACCAGTGTCAGACTGATATCTTAACTCACTATTTCCCTAGGTCCCACTCACCCACTCCACACCCCCACCCTCCACCTACTAGTTTAAATCCTCCTGACCAGCTCTAGCAAATGTCCCTGCCAGTGTATTAGTCCCCTTCCAATTCAGGTGCAATCCATCCTTCTTAAACAGGTCATTTCTACCCCAGAGGAGATTCTAATGATCCAAGAATATGAATCCTTCTCCCCTGCACCAGCTTCTCACCTGCTTCATTCTTCTATTCCTACCTTCGCTAGCTCATGGCACTGGGAGTAATCCAGATATTACTACCCTAGAGGACCTACTTCTTAAATTCCTAATGAACTTCTTAAATTCTTTCCTCAGAATCTTTTCCTTTTCTCTCCCTATGTCATTAGTTCCAATGTGTACAATGACCTCTTGCTGGTCCCTGTTCCCTTTGAGCACATTCTACATCCTGCTAAATCTGTTTGAAGTCTGTCCCAATTAGCATAGTGATAGTGCTGTACAACATGATGGAGAGTATTTACAATGTGAAGGCCAGACTTTGTCTCCACAAGGACTGTGCAATGGGCACTCGTACTGATATTGTCATGGACAGATGCATCTGTGGCTGGCAAATTAATAAAAATGTGGTCAAGTGTGTTTTTTCCCTCTTGTTTGTTCCCTCACCAGTTGCCACAGACCCAGTCTAGCAGCTATATCATGTAGGACCAGACCAGCTCGATCAGTTGTGCTACAGCCAAGTCACTCTTGATGGAGGACATTGAAATCCCCCACCCAGCATACATTTTGCACCTTTGTTACCCTCAGTGTTTCCTCCTAGTGCTGTTCAATGAGGAGGAGTACCGATTCATCAGCTGAGGCAGGATAGCACGTGGTAATCAGGAGGACGTTTCCTTGCCCATGTTTAACCTGAACCCATGAGACTTTGTGGAGTCCTGAGTCAACATTGAGGACTCCCAGAGCAACTCCCTCCTGACTGTATACCACTGTGTGCCTCCACGTCTGCTGGCTTTGTCCTGCCGGTGGGACAGGACATATCCAGGGATGGTGATGTTGGTGTTTGGGACATTATCTGTGATGTATGATTCTGTGAGTATGACTATGTCAGGGTTTTTCTTGACTAATCTGTGAGACAGCTCTTGGCACAAGTCCCCAGCTGTTAGTGAGGAGGACAGGGCTGACAGGATTGACAGGGCTGTTTCTGCCATTGTCTTTACTGGTCCCTAGGTTGATGCCAGGTGATTAATCCAGTTTCATTTCTCTGTTGAGACTTTGTAGTGATTGATACAACTGAGCGGCTTGCTAGGCCATTTCAGAAGGTAGTTGAGAGCCACTGTTGGTCTGAAGTCACATGTAGGCCAGACTGGGTGAAGATGGCACACTTCCTTCCCTGAAAGACATTAGTGAGCCAGGTGGGTTTAGTCAAGTTCTAACATACAAATTTTGCTTCATGCAATCAACTCCATTTAATTCTGTACCAAGATTATAACAAGTTTAGGGGTGGTACTGTGAGTAATTTTTTTGATGGGGTGGTTTTAGGAATTTCCTGTAGGCACCTCAATAATAATTCTAACTGTAATTTTGGCAGCATCCTCAACTCCAACCGTCCATTCCCTCTCCCTTTCCACTTGGAACTGTGCAGAACCTGAATGGTTGGAGCTACCACTTGAGGTGCTGAGAATTAAATGGAACCGTTTGCATGAGACAGGCCACATTTGTATATCAGTACTTGTCTAAAACCATCTGTCAATAATTTAATTGTTCACTTTTTAACTTTCTGATCACAGTTCAGCTCCTAAGAGACACACTGGAAGTAAGTCTCAGTTCCTGGGTTCATAGCATTATCATAAAATACTTTCAGCCCCATAGACCAGCATGATAAATGACCATGTTGAAACGTTCCTAATGTTAGATTGATAGATTATGAGAAGATTTTGAGACTACAGAAATGATGGAAAACTGAGTTATTATATGCAACAGCACTAAGTTTGATATCTGACATATTCATGTTGCTAGTAGCAGTTTGTGAGCTCTCTAGGCTCTTCAAAATTAGAATCAAGAACTGAATTGTAAATTACAGCCACTATTTATCTATTAAACATTACCTACACTCCCCATCTCAATGGAATAGTGTAGTCTCTATGTACAATGTGCTCTTTTCATATTCTGGAATTTTAATTCCCCATTGAGCAGATTCTTTTAAAATGTCATGATAAATGTTTTTGTTTTATGTCAGAAGCTTATGCACTATTTTTCACGGCATTGTTGCAAAACAGAATACGCTATCGTGCAGGCTACCACAACTATCTTACATAGTGCGCAGTTCTGTACATTAGGTTGGGAAGATTGGGAACTTGATGTTCAGTGATAGCTCTGGGATCACCTCCCATGCAGGTGTCCTGGTGTAGGGTGGTAGGTAGTGGGGTGGGGCTGGGGTGAGGGATAAAGATGGAATGAGAAAAATGGAGAGCTCCAAACAACACACTTGGAAACTATAATCACCACTGCTTCACTGTCATGGAACAAAATCACGAGCCTATACTCTCATTCCCAATCTTGATTGCTCAGGAACAGTGAAGGAATGGCAATTATAGTTCCAAATCTGTTGTTTGGCGAGGAACTTGGATGCTGCACTGCACTGGCTTTCTGAAGGAGCACTATGACTTTGTACCATTCTCTTCTGTTTTCCCCTTAACAATGTATATTGGGCGGAATCACTTAGTCTCTGAACCATGTGGGCAATGGGAAGAAAGTTGGAGAGTCACTTGAGATGGAAAATGAGGACCTTTCCCATATCAGGAGCAAAAAGTCCTATTTTCCATCCAAGCGTTGAAATGCAGGATGTGATTTTCACCTCCTCCCCCCACTCCTGCTCATCAGGACCTCCAGTTTCCCATCAGCAAAGTGTTCTGCTGACTGCCCTCTGTCTGACATTTCTGGGGCAACTAGCAGGAATCATGCAGGGAAGTTCCTGACGGCCAGAACTTGACCTGGTGCAACACTGGGTTTTAAGTGTGGCACCGATGCCAGGAATCCCAGAGGTCCTAGCAGTGAGGAGTGCTGATGCGTGCAGCTAATTTCTGATAAAATTCAGTCCATTATTTGAATAAAAACAATCATTGTCGGTCTTTGCTTAACATTGGTTTAATGGCTTACCTGGCATTTTGGACTTTACCATTCTAATTAGCGCGCTGTCTAAAATACACACGACTCAACATCCTCTCAGCAGCCCATTAAGTGAGCTGCTTCCGCCATTGTGTTTGAAAAGCACAAACACAGGTTAGTTGCTGGTTACCGTCTACTGAGTTTATGGGTGGTTCTGGGAATTCATAAATGTTAGTAAATTCTGCAGTAAGTGAAGCTGGAAAGTTGCTATTGCAATGTTTCTGAGTTCATCACTTGTGGAGGCTGTAATCATAGACTCCCCTTGGGCTGCCTCACCAGAGGAAAATAGAGCAGAAGCAGCAAAGATTTTACTCGCAGACAGAGGATGAAGGCTCTTATCAAGCATTACCAAGGCCAAACCTTCAGGGAGTCTTTCTCTTGCTTTAGGTGGTGCTAACCTCATGTGGACTCATTCTTCTGCTTAGCCACGCAACCACCAAGCAACATGTTCAAGTGGGTTATAAACCACAACTGATGTTTTTGAATCAACCTGTTAAGAGATGTTATTTCACACCTCTGGAGGAGGTGAGATTTGAATATGGACATCCTGGCCAAGAGATAGGGACACCACCACTATACACCGGAGCACTACATAATAGATATTGGTACGCTTTTGGGATCACAGTTGCGGGTGTTGTCAGGCACTATACGATTTAATCTCCATTAATTTTAATGAGAGTTTTAAAAAGGGTTGGGGGCTGGTGGAACAAAGAGGCAGACAGAGATTTAGGGAGGGAATCCCAGAGCTCAGAACTGACAGAATCGAGTGTCACAGTATGAGGTTTCCGGGTGGACAATTTAGGACGGAGATGAGGAGACATTTCTTCACCCAAAGAGTGGTGAGCCTGTGGAATTCATTACTTCAGGAAGTAGTTGATGCCAAAACAATGACGTATTCAAGAGGCGACTAGATTTAGCACATGGGGCGAATGGGATCAAAGGTTATGGGGAGAAAGCAGGATTAGGCAATTGAGTTGGACGGTCAGCTATGATTGTGAAGAATGGCAAAGCAGACTCGAAGGGCCGAATGGCCTCCTCCTGCTCCTATCTTCCATGTTTCTATGACATTTGCTAGTCATGTTACTTCTCCCTTAGCAGTACGATAATTTTCCTAAACTGTCTGTGCTTTCTGTAAATCATGCATTCACATCAGGGTTTTCCACTCATACATGTTCTTTTGTTCCTTTTGTGTCAAATACAATAAATAATTTAATATTTAATTGTATTTGCTGTATAGAAAGAATGTGTGCATCAAACAGAAAAAAAAAATGACTAAAAGGAGTGAAAGAGACTGAGACAACTAATAGGAAGATACAATGATAATATTAACTGACGACGAGTAGAAGGAGGCAGATGAGGAACATAAACACCTGTATTGAACATTTGGACCGAATAGTTTGTTCTGTATTGTAGACTTGAGCTCAACTTTCAGGCGTCAATAGGCACAAAGTTCACGCTGCTGTCCAGGTTCCCATTGTAGTCATGTGTCCTATTTCAGGATGCTATATAGGTGTTCATTAGGGTTCTCCCATTACAAATAGGGAGCTTTTGCTGACTGGAGGTGACTTCCCAGCAGCAGACCAGGAAGCCAATGCTTTCATGAAGTCTAGGTCCTTCTTGTCTGCCTGGCTCCAACTACAGCTTCACCTCATGAAGAGGTTTCTCTTCAGTAATGGAAGTCTAACTGCTCAATTCAATTCTTTTAACTTAACGTTGATAATGTTAGAATGTCTGCTTCCTTCTTGGGGGCTCTCTTTCTCTCACTCATGCACACACCTTTAGCAAATAGCTGGTGCTTATCTTGAGCTGGATAACTTCCTATTGGCTCTCCAGTTTCATTATCCCACCGGTTGGCCACTAACTGGTCAATGTGAGGCAAGTCACAGCTAAGTCACATACATAGTGCAAGGTTCTGATCCCCATTTTGTACCTGATGGTTGGATCCTGAAGCCATTGATGAAACTCCTACTTGAGTTAAAGCCACATTCTGATCTACAAAACCACATAACTGATTTCCATTCGCTCTATTTGCGCCTGCTCTCAGTATTGATGCTATCTCCTTGCAGAAGCTCAAAGACTTATTTGCCCAGTATACAAATGTAGTTATTCAGTTTTTTTCCTTTGTGCAATGGTGGTACATTATATTAGTGTAAAGACCATACCTTTTTATTTTTCTGTGCTTTTAGTTGTGCACTGAAATGAAAAGAATTGTTTTAAAATGAAGGATTGCTATAGGATCACTTCATTATTTGAAAGCAAGCAACCTGACCCTCATTGTAAGTACTGGTTACACTGCTACTTGTTTGAGATTGGTTAAAGTGTGGTTTCAGATGAACTAGACCTGAAGGGTTGTGCACAGATGGAGCTTTGGTTGGCTACATGTGGCTGATTGTTTGTTGACTAGTGACCAGTTATCGATGACAAAGCTGTTTCTGCTGGTCAAAAACTATGTGATTGGTTCTTAGGTAAGTGAACAGTTTAGAACCATGAATAAGTGCAGAGAAACCTTCAAACCACCAACATCTCAGGAGCCCTCCCTGTTCTCTGTACTAAAACGTATTTTAAGCCTTAAGGAAACCAGTTTTTTTCTTTCCTTCAGCTGTTGCTATAAACTGTGACTTTTAATTGATAAGTCAGAGACCTTTTATAAGGGAACCAGCTGCCCTGCGCCTCTTGTAAACCAGTAGCAGCATCTGGAGTAGAACAACTGAGAATCAGCATTTTCACCACAACAAGAATTATAAGAATCATGCAAGGAGTAAGTGAACTCCCTTCCCTGTCTGTCCTGCTGTCCAGAATACCCTTTCCACACCCCCTCCCCGCACCCCACCACAACTGTCTGTGTTTGTCCCTGTATATTTATGGAGGAGCTTATAAGGGAATTAGAATCTTAATTAGTAGAGTTATATACTGAAGGTTCACAATTGTTTACTCGTAACTAGAGTCTATTTACTTGCAATAAACTGCTCTTGTTAAACATGGCAACGTTGGTCTAAATGGTAGATAAATTGGGGAATGTTGTGTATTACTTAAAAAATCTTTAACTTTTGTGACAGCTCTGTGAATAGTGAGGTGTGGTTTCCAGCACTCTTGCCCATTGAAGCAAAATAACTTGCCTCTGGCCCTTTTCATTATTTTTTGACCCGAGTTCAGATCTAGCTCATACTGACTCGATGAAAAACTTTTCTGTCTGACAGCTGTGAGTGTCTTGATGCTTACTGTTTTCTTGTAGTCTGACAGTTAGGACTTTTTCATACTTACGTGCTGGCAATACCTAAACAGTAACTTATTCAATTACTTTTTGTTAACCTTCTGGCGTGAAATTGGCGGTTGTATTTCCCTGCAAGTATTACATTAGCTGTGAAGCGATTTTGTAAGACCAGACTGCGATATAAATGTAAATTCATTTTTTAAGTTTCAAATTCCTAAAAGGTATCATGCAAGGTTGGAGAGTTCTTTGTAGGTAATCTCACTCAGAAACCAATCCGAATCTGTGGTACATGAGGGACACTCCAACAGGAAGGCTCTGGGGTAATGCTGGGCAGAGTTGAAAATTCTGAATCCACATTGGGATCACTTGAAGCTTATCCTGTCTGTCCAAAGTGAAAAGATATTCCCTGATATTGCAATAGTCTATTTGGATGTGCATATAAGTAAAATAGAGATAGAAGAGAATGAAATAGGATTACCCTCTTAGGTGCTAATCCTAAATTATTCACTGTGGAAATTGATCCAAGAATTGGAATATTCTAGTGCTAGGAACTGTTTGGATCATTTGAACATTTTCTAACAAAAGTTTCATACACTTAAACTTTCTCTTGTTTTTCCTTTCTTCTGTTACTGTACTGTACTGTTACTGTATCTAGGATAAATTGCTTTCTGAAATGATAGTTTCGAATGCAAACTATAGCCCAGAATCTGAAATCAATAGCAAAGGAATGGTGTTCTCTGTTTGTTACACATATAACTGTCCACAGAACTTTCTGGGGTTTTTGAGTGGCTATTTATGGATTCCAGAGTTTCTTTCTCCTGCAGTACCCTCTACAAGGCCATGTGTGAGGAAAGCAAGAAATAGCATTACTGTTCAACCAATCTCTGAGACATGAAGAGCTAAAAGGTCAAGAAGACCTTGAGCATGGTGTAAAAGTGCCCACCACATGGAAATGTTTCAAGCAGCAAGCAAGCTTTATGCCCCACAACTTTCCAGTTCTGGTCTCTTGTGTATCATTATTTCCTCGACTGTAATTTTGCCTGCCATGTCTTCAGTTTTCTTTGCTATGAGCTCTTGAATTCACTGGTCTTTGTCTCTCCGGCTGTCTCTTTCCTTAAAACACTTTTTAGAATCTATCTCTTTGCCCAAGGTTTGGTCACCAGTCCTTAATTGGCTCAGTATTAAATTTATGATTGATTATGCTCCTATGAAAAATGTTGGGGCATTTTACTATGTTAAGAGGCACTACATAAATGAAAGTGGTTGCTGTATTTGTAGCTTTTATGTATGTGAATCCTTGGAGACTGTCTTATTTTCTCATAGATAAGACGTAAAAACGCTTCAATTTTTCCAAGGAAAATGAGCAGATTTGATTTTCTTGTCAATGTGGCTTGTTAACAGAGAACCCAGTAACATCAATGGCAACAAGGGAAAATTAAATTCTCTGAAACTGCTTTATCCCTGGTCCCTGCTTTTTGATTGAGGCATCGAATTGAGACCCGATCTGTCTGTTTAGTAAATGTGAAAGACCACAGGAACATTTTAAGAGAAGGAAGCTCCCCTGAATCCTTACCAACATATCTCCCTTAGTTAATGTACCAATAAACATTGTTATCTTATTCTGATTGTGGGCCTTGCTGTGTTTAACTCGCTGCCAGGTTTAATTTGGAAAATTCCCCTCCGGCATTTAAACTACTCCAGGAGACCTGTGTGGCCTTGATTAATGTCTTACAGTGCCTACTTTTTGTGAGGTGCTCTTTGCTCAGGCAGACACAGGTTCAGCAGTCATTTGAAGGAAATTGGAATATCTGTGTTCACTGCGTTAATCATTAACTTGTTCCACACGCACATCTACACCCTAGAAAATGGAACATCTCCAGTGTAAGAGGGAGGTGGAAACTAACATTTATTACTACAACCTGCTAGGCCACTGAAGAGGTAATGGGACTCAGATGACAGGCAAACATTTGGATGTTGACCAGTTTCCAGTGGCAAGAGAAAAAGTCATTTAGATAATATAATAAAGCAGTGAGTAAACTTTTACATGCGTAATATTTTGGAAAAGTTGAAAATCCACCCTTTTTCCATCATTTCACCACCAGTGATATGTCCAGTCAGAGAATGGTACCACCAATTCCAGCCACAAAAGCATCCAAACAAAGGGAGTATTTATCACTGAATATGTATTTATAAATAAGTAATAATTTCCCAAAACTGGACTTTAATATTAATACCCAAAATTAATCAAATTTATCAAAAATTAATAAAACTTTGCATAAAATAAAATTGTTTTTTCACAGTCAAGCATAGTAGCAGAGTATGCACTGAATATGTTTTAAAATCCAGAGGAACCATCCTCCTCGTCATCTAAAGAACTAAATAACTCACCCTCAACTGTTTCTTAAATTGCATCATCATATGAATCATCAGTATCAACTCCATCATTTTGAAGTGCTTCGAGAGCTTAGTAATGGCATACATCAACTCCAGCCTCCCAGACTGCCTTGATCCATGACAATTTGCCTACTGTCACAGGAGGTCAATGGCAGACACCATCTCCCTGGCCCCACATTCATCCCTGGAACATTTGGCCAACAAGGACTCCTAAGTCAGAGTCATATTTATTGGCTCTAGCTTCACCTTCAACACCATAATTCCAACCTAACTCATCTCCAAACTCCAAGACATAGGACTCTGTTCCACCCTCTGCAACCGGAGTCTTGACTTCCTGACCCGCAGGCCGCAATCAGAATAAGTGACAACATCTCATCCATGACAATCCTTGACACTAGTGCCACACAAGGTTGCGTAGTCAGTCAGTTACTATACTCCTTATACACTCACGACTCTGTAGCCAAATTCAGCTGTAACTCCATTTACAAATTTGTTGATGACACCACCGTAGTGGGTCGGATCTCAAACAATGATAAGACAGAACACAGGAAAGACATAGACAGCTTAGTGGCATGGTGTAAAGACAACAATCTCTCCCTCAATGTCAGCAAAATGAAGGAGCTGGTCAACAATTTTAGGAAGCGGTTGGATGACATGCTTCTGTCTGTATCAATGGTGCTGAGGCAGAAGTGGCGAGAGCTTCAAGTTCCTAAGAGTAAATATCACCAACAATCTATCCTGGTCCATCCACGTTGATGTTAAGATCAAGAAAGCGCAGCAACACCTCTACTTCCTCAGAAGGCTAAGGAAATGCAGCATGTCCAAAGTCCCTTACCAATTTTTATAGATACACCACAGAAAACATCCTATCACGGCCTGATATGACAACTGCTGCACACAAGACCACAAGAATTACAGAGAGTTGTGGACACAACCCAACCCATCACAAAAACTAACTTTCCTTTCATTGCCAGAAGGATCGGTGCCAGGTCCGCTGCTTTTCGTCATTTACATAAATGATTTGGATGTGAACATAGGAGGTATGGTTAGTAAGTTTGCAGATAACACCAAAATTGGAGGGGTAGTGGTCAGCAAAGAAGTTTGCCTCAGAGTACAATGAGATCTTGATCAGATGGGCCAATGGGCTGAGGTGTGGCAGATGGAGTTTAATTTAGATAAATGTGAGGTGCTGCATTTTGGAAAGGCAAATCAGGGCAGGACGTATACTCTTAATGGTAAGGTCCTGGGGCATGTTGTTGAACAAAGAGACCATGGAGTGCAGGTTCATAGTTCTTGAAAATGGAGTTGCAGTAGATAGGATAGTGAAGAAGGCATTTGGCATGTTTGCCTTACCTATTGTTCAGTGCATTGAGTATAGGAGTTGGGAGGTCATGTTGCAGCTGTACAGGACATTGGTTAAGCCACTATTGAAATACTGCGTGCAGTTCTGGTCTCCCTGCTATAGGGAGGATGTTGTGAAACTTGAAAGGGTTCAGAAAAGATTTTCGGGGCTGTTGCCAGGGTTGGAGGGTTTGAGCAATAGGGAGAGGCTGAATCAGCTGAGGCTATTTTCCCTGAAATGTTGGAGGCTGACAGGTGACTTATAAAGGTTTATAAAATCATGAGGGACACGGAAAGGATAAATAGACAAGGTGTTTTCCACAGGGTGGGGGTGTCCAAAACTGGAGGGCATAGGTTTAAGGTCAGAGGGGAAAGATTTAAAAGGGATCTAAGGAGCAATCTTTTCACCAAGAGGGTGGTGTGTGTATGGAATGAGCTGCCAGAGAAAGTGGTGGAGGCTGGTACAATTACAACATTTAAAAGACATCTGGATGGGTATAAGAATAGGAAGGGTTTAGAGGGATATGGGCCAAATGCTGGCAAGCTTGACTAGATTAATTTAGGATATCTGGTCAGCATGCACGAGTTGGACCAAAGTGTCTGCTTTGGTGCTGTACATCTGTATGACTCTGTGACCCATTCTACATTTGCCATTGCCTTGGAAAAGCAGCCAACACAATCAAAGATCCCTCCCAACCCTGGTTATCCTCTCTTCCACTCTCATCCATTGGTCAGAAGATACAAAGGTTTTGAAAACACATATCAACAGATTTAAGAACAGCTTCTTCCCTGCTGTTATCAGACTTATAAATGGACCTCTCATATATTAGAATTGATCTTTCTCTGCACCTTCTCTGTAGCTGTAACATTATATACTGCATTCTGTTATATTACTTTGATGTATTTATGTCAGGTATGATTTGTCTGAATAGCACACAAAACAACATTTATCACTGTACCTCAGTACTTATGACAATAATATATCACAGCACAGTGGCTCAGTGATTAGCACTGCTGCCTCAGAGTGCCAGGGACCCAGGTTCAATTCCAACCTTGGGCAATTGTCTGTGTGGAATTTGCACATTCTCCCTGTGTCTGCGTGGGTTTCCTTCCCACAGTCCAAAGATGTGCAGGTTAGGTGGATTGGTCATGCTAAATTGCCCATAATATCCAGGGATGTGCAGGCTTAGCCATGGGAAATGCAGGGTTATAGGGATAGGGTAGGGGGGATGCTCTTTAGAGGGTCAGTGTGGACTTGATGGGCTAAATAGCTTGTTTCCACACTGTGGGGATTTTATGATTCTAAATCAAATCAACTTGTTCAGTGATCCTGTCATGATGGCCAATTCAATGGATATTCATCTTTTGTGCCATTAAGCCTATGGAATATTCCACATTTCTTGAATGATTTGATTGCAATCTCCAAGGATTCCAGGCCTCTGCAGCCCATCCAACAGATAATGTCAGAGCTTGCTTTGCTGCCTTCCGTGGTGAATGTTTTCTCTCTGCTGATCATCTAGTCATTCCACTTTTTTTTCCTCATGCTATCCTTAAGGCACATGTTTTTAGAGAGAAACAACTATTGGTCGAATAAGTCTGGTTAGACCTCCTGGAATCACTGCAATATAATTGTCACATGATCTAATTTAATCAATAATACCATTGACAATGAGTGATTGGAAAGTGTCTGAGATGAAAATAATTTTTGTTTTACATATTCCTGGTTGGAAACTCTAAACTTTTCTCAGCCAACATTCAAACCATTTTCATCAATTAATCCTTTATCGTGGATGTGGATAACTTGAAAATTGAATTCCTCTTGCTGTTTAGTGAGACGTTTTATTTTGAATATAACCATTGGCTTAAGTATTGTCCTGTTGGATAACTATGAAAGACAAACTGTGAACCAACTCTTTATTTGACCTTTTGACTTCATTGACAATGTTTTCTTTCGTACTTTTGGCTGGCTGGCATGGTGAAATTCCTTATCCCAATACAAGGCAATCTGTGTGCATTCTTTCATTGATGTTTGGTTATAGATTGTTGAAATGTGATATGCTTGTTATCAAGTTCTATTAGGAGACTTTATGAAACTTTGGTCTTCTGTCACAGTTCCAAATTGTTTCTCTTCATAAAACTGGTACTCAATCCAGCACTACCTTTGAAATCTGCAATGTCCAATTTTCATGCTTATTTCAGGATGAAGACTTAGATAGAGCATTTAGAAACTGAGAATCCGTTCTGGCAGTTTTCATTGATCTATCTTGCAACTTCATCTTCCAAGTCCACAACATTACACCTTTATTCTTCAGCATCTACCTAAACTGTCCAGACAGTTTCCTTTAATTTCTGACGTTCCTCTTCAATATCTTGATTTCTCCAGCTACTGTGCAATTATTTATCTGATCTGCAATCTCATAACTTTAAATTTTAACTGGGCTATGCAGTTCCTCCTTGATACCATATTGCCATATTAGGGGATGGAATTGATGGGAATATAACATGCACCAGTGAGGCGCAGACAAAGGACTGGAATGCAATACTCTCTCTGTGAAGCACTGTTCTGGTGTTGGGAATGGCCAGGCTGAGACAGGGAAAAAGAACAAAAAAACCTCTTGGGAGTTAAGAATCACTTTGGACTGATTTCAGGGAAATTTAATGTCTGCTTAAAGGATAATGTGAAGTGTGTTTTCTCACCAGTGTTCAAATAAAATAAAATGAAAAGGGGAATATTTTGTTTTATGGTTTAAAGCATAAGTTGCCTTCAAACACAGTGTTTAGTTAAGAATGTTTTTAGCCCCAAGTCACAGTAAACATCAAAAATGCCTAATCTGATAACATCCTTTCGGCTATTACTGGAATTTTGAATTTATTTTGAAATGTTCTTGGTCGCTATAGAGATTGTAGTTCTTGTTGGCTGTTTTGTATCAATGGCTGTTATTTTTGTTCCATCTCACAATCGAAAATATGCCTTCTGTGTTTGCTGCATCAAAACCTTTCATAAGTTTAGAAAACTTTATGTTAGCCTCAGCCTTTTCTACTCAAAAAGAGAGATCAACCTCATTCACCCTTTCCTGTTAAATATAATCTTGCATCTGATCTGGTATCATTGTAAATCTTATTTTGCACCATCTTCAATGGCTCTATGTACCTGTATAGAATAGCTACCGGGCTCAAACAGTGATCTAAACAACATTTAATGTGTATAACATAAATAATGTACATTTAAGTTATATCCGTTTATTTCTAAACTGTTGCATTTACTTTTTGTGTCCTTACTTACCGGTGTCATCACAATTTACTAAGGAACTAAGTATACTGAAATTCATTTGCCATAATATGCCTATTCTGTTAAGTTTAATGTTTGTTATTTAATTCATTCTTCCTTAGTGTTGACTATCCCTTCCACTGTATCCGCAAAATTTGAAAGTATGCTTCTGATTCCAAGATTTAAATCATTAATATGAATTGAGAATAACAATGATCCCAGCACACTGGTCCTTGTGGGACCTCATTCCACATCTGCTGTATTGAATAGCCACCCTTTACCCCTACTCTGTGCTTTCTTATAAAAATCTCATAACATTCTTTGTTTCTCCCAGAACAGACTGAAAAAAGCATTTTGCTCCTTCGCAATTGAGTAGTCACTTCAATATACCAGAAGTTGCCACCATCAGGTTTCTGAGCATAAATGAAGACATTTATGAGATTTTCCAATCTAATATGGGACAATAACGAATGCTGATGTATTTTTCCTGGGGTGAGTCCCATTTAGTCACAGTGTGATGCCTCATCGGAAATCTCAAATTCAGAAAATGTTAACGTTCAGGTTTGACCAGTATTCCTGATTCTAAAACCTCTCCAGCTGTATGTTCATCAGTGAAATACACACATTGCTATGGTAACAGCCATTTACCCACCACTCCAAAGCAGCTTGTTTGACTCCATTTAATTTTGGATGTCCCTGTTCAGTTGCATTCAGATTCAAGTCATTTAGCAGTATTGCAAAAGTATGGTTGTGGCTCTGGTTTGAATTTAAAATATCAGAACAAAAGTTAAAATGTTGGTCACCTGAAAATCATTTTTAATCCTAATTACCTTTCATTTTGTCACTTCTGAACTGTGTTAGGCACTTGTGAAATAAAATTCCTAGTGAGAAAAGAACGCATTTGTCTTGAAGGACTAGTGAAATACATAAGAGGAAAAGAAGGATATACTAGTGGAAAGAGGTTCTGGTGAATCATAGGCAATACAATAGGTCAGTTGGGTTGAAAAGCCTGTTTTTATGCTATAAATTCTGCCTTAATAGAATTTATATCTATTATTGTACCATTCCCATTCACTCCAAAGCATAGTGCAATATAGAGAAATTGCAGAGCTGGCTTGTGCTTGGAACAGAACATGATCAGAAGCATTTAGCTCAAGTGCATAATGGTCTAGATATAAGTAAAGACTCCATTCCAATTGTGCACCAATACCTATAGCTCAAAAGCAGCAGTAGCTGACTGAAATGTTCCACTTCCTACATTGATCACCCAAAGGCTTATTTCAGATGACTGATATGAGGAATAATTTAATGAAATTTTCTTCCCATCATGGAAATCTATGAAAGGATAATAAATGCTAATAATTTGAGAACATGCTCTAATCTCTCATGTGTATCCTTCTGTAGTTACTCATTCAACAACAATGACAAGAGCTCGCATTTAATAAACATCATTAATGTGGTAAAATTCCTGGAGGTGCTTCACCGGTGTGTTATTGAACAAAACTTTTGACATTTAGAAATCTTAATATAATTGACAGTCAACATTGTTTTATGAAAGGGAAATCACGCTTGACATATTTGACAGTGAACCAATCAAGGTGGATAAAGGGCAACCAGTAAATATAAGGTATTTTGCTTTTCATTTGATAAGGTATCATTTATGGGCACATGGTGTTAGGAGTAATATATTAACATAAATTTATGTCTGGGTAACAGAAAGCAGCTCAGAAAAAAAGGTTACTTAAGATTGGCAAACTGTACCTGGTGAGGTGCTGCAGAGATCAGTGCTGGGCCCTTAATTATTTACAATCTGTAATAATAATTTGGATGAAAGAACTGAGTGCTTTGTAGTAGAATTTGCTGATGATACAAAGATTCATGGGAAAGCAAGTTGTGAAGAGGACTAAACAAGTCTGTGAATGAATATTGATAGGGTAAGGAAGTAGCAATTGGCAAATTGAGTAGAATGTGAGAAAATATGAGGTTTTGTAGGAATAATTGAAAAGCAAAATGCTATTTAGGTGGAAACTACAGAATGCTGTATTAGACAGGGATCCGTGATGAAGCATAAAGATTTCTCATCAAGTACAGCATGTAATTAAGAAGGTAGATGGATGGGGTGGAAAAGCAGGGATGTTTTGCTACAACTGTAGAGGATGTTGGTGAAACCTTCCTGAGAGAACTATGTACAATTTTGATCTCCATTTTTAAAAGGGGATACAGCTACATTGGAGAAGTTGCCTCATGAAGAAATGTTCAAAAGTTTCAACATGCGTGCTTTTTATTAATCACAGAATGTGGATGTCACTGGCCAGGCTTGCTTTTATTACATGTTCCTAACGGCTGTTACAAAGGTGGTGATGAGTCGTATCCTTGAACCAGTATCGTCTCTTAGGAGGTGGGGTGGTGAGGTAGGAACATCCATCATGCCATTCAGAAGAATTTCCAGGAAATTCAGTAGAATTTAGAAGAATGAGAGATAATCTTATTGAAGCACACTGGTCCTTGTGGGACCTCATTTCCTTTCGGAAAGGAAACTGTCATCCTCACCTGATCTGGCCTACATGTGTCTCCAGACCCATGGAAATGTGGATGACTCTTAACTGCCCTTTGGGCAGTTAGGAATGGGCAATAAATGCTGGACTAGCCAGTGACACCCACATCCTATGAATGAATAGAAAAAAAAATTATAAAAGTCTCATTGAAAATCCTGAGGGGTTTGGCAGGATGAATGCTGAGAGGGTGCTTCTTCAAGTGGGGTAATCTACAAGACCACAAAATGTAGGAGGAGAAGTAACCTATTCAGCCCATTGAGTCTGTTCCATTATTCAATGAGATAATGGCTGATCTGATGGTTTTCAACTGCACTTTCCTGATTTCTCCTCATAATCCTTGATTCCCTTACTGATTAAAAACCTGTTTATGTCAGCCTTGAATATACTTAAAAACCTAGTCTCAACAGCTTTCTATGGTGGGAAATTCATTAGATTCACAACCCTCGGAGAAGAAATTCCTCCTTCTTAAATGTGTGAACCCCTATTTTGAGATCATGCCCACTGGTCCTAAAGTCTCGCACATGGGAAAACAAGCTTTCCGCATTTACCAATCTAGAACTAGTGGACTTAGTTTCAGAATAAATAGTCTTTCATTAAGGTCAAGGTCTGGAATAATAATAATGGCAAATCTTTGGGATTTTCTAACCCTTAAGACTGTGGAGACTGAATCATTGAATATTTTCCAGATGTGCTGCATGATTTATAGCCAAGGCTTTTGTTGATGGGTTGGGGATCAGGGTTGTGCAGCAGGAGAGTGAAGTTGAGTTCAAGATCAGATGAACCACAATCGTGTCGAATGGCAGAACAGGCTTGAGGGGCCATGGGCTTCTCCCACTCCACCATTTTATATTAATGTTTATAAAATTTTGTTAAGTCACATTCGGGGAGAAGGGGAGATTAGCATAAGTGATGTAAAGCTTAGCTAAAGGGAAAAGTTTGAAGGAACATTTTAAAAGTGGTAAAGAGTTGGAAAGGGTGACAGGCATTAGGAAAGAATTTCAGAGTTTAGATCCTGAGCAGTGGGTGTCATGGCCGTATTGGTGAAGGGATTGGTTCCACAGCATTCCATTAAATGTTCATGAAATCAAATTTCATGCAAATGCAAAGTCCAATAAACTGAGAGCTCAAATTTTGAAAACCAGCTCTACAGCATCAATTTGCAATGAATCATGGACAATACCCTACTATGGATAGCAATCATTAAGGAACGAATTGAATTTCTCCAATTTCATTTCATTGCTGACTCTAAGAGTTGCCAACAATGGAAAAGATGTTTTCGTGCAAAGTGTTACAAAATATTGCAAAGTTAGTGATAATATGGAAAAAGTGTCATGCACTCAATCCATAACATGAATTTGACATCCAGTCAAATCTTTGAAGTTTTATAAATGTTACATATCCTCAAGGACAATGTATCAAAATCTCAAAGATATTTTGTTGCCAGAAATATATTACAACTCATCCCTCCAGATATATCCCTTCTACACCTCCCAATCTCACATTCCAATAGTGTTGCTTTTAAGCTCAGCTAAAAGACCACTCCATCCCAGCCTTCATGACCTCGATGCTGATTTTACATCACATATTATTAATTTAATACACCAGCACCTTGAAAAGGATGACAGCAAATTCCCAACACAATATAAACAATGTTTTTAATTATCAATGATCTGAATTTTCACAAATAAGAAAATGGTATTTAAACTCTCTCTACTAATGACATTTGTTTTTGTGAGGTGTGAGTTCAGAGGTAAAAATTGCAGTGCCCATCTCAAATCCAATTAAAGTCTAATGAAAGCTTTTTTTAAAAAATCATTTCCTTCAGACAATGTTACAGGTACATTAATTCATTGTAACAGTGACTACAAACCAAAAGTATTTATTTTTTTAAGGTGCTTTGAGACAACGTTTGTCATAAATGACACTTTATAAATGCAAACCTTTCCTTCATTAAGCATTAGATCATTCCTGACAATTCAGCACTGACAACTGACAGAGGGACCTGGTCTAACATTGATGATAACTTAAGGCAAATATCTATAGCTTGAGTGTGGGTGAGGTTGTTGACTGGCTCGCCGAGCTGGCTTGTTCTTGTTCAGACGTTTCGTCGCCATGCTAGGTAACATCATCAGTGGACCCTCCGATGAAGCAATGTTATTCTACTCCACTTGGAATTTATACTGTCTGGTCCTTTATGGTGAGTAGTGTCATTTCTGGTTTTGATCTGTATGGGTTTGTATATGGGGTCCAATTCTATGTGTTTGTTGATTGCATTATGGGTGGAGAACAATGCCTCTAGGAATTCCTGTGTATGTCTACATTTGGCTTGGACTTCTATGGTTACCTTGTCCCAGTTAAACTGATGGCCTTCATTGTCTGAGTTTGCTGATGTTAAGGAGAGTGTGTTGTGCCCTTTTGCCACAAATTGATGTTCATGTATTCTGATGGCTAGTTTCCTTCCTGTCTGTCCAATGTAATGTTTGTGGCAGTTGTTGCATAGTATTTTGTAAACCATGTTGGTTCTGCATGTTGTGGGAATGGGGTTTTTAATCCTTGTAAGTGTTTGTCATAGAGTGGCTGTGGGCTTGTGGGCCACCATGATTCCTAGTGGTCTTAGGAGTCTTGTTGTCAGTTCCGATATGTTCTTGATGCAACTTCATCCGCAGATGCCTACTAAACAGAAAACAACAGGAGGAGACAGTACGCCCTAACACACTGGCCACACTGCCCTACATGAAGAACATAATGCCCTACATGAAGTTGATGGAAACTCGGTGCAACATCTGTAAAGCTATGGATAAAGTGGGGCATGTCAACAGGAATGCACAAAATAGGTTGACCTTCATTGCTTGAAATATTGGTTTGCCTTGAGTAATCAGAGTTGATTTGTCAGGTTTGAATGTAAACAAAAGCTTGGCAATTAACTGCTCCTTGGTGAATTTTCCATGGCAACACCTCTACTAATCAGCAAAATAAATAATTATTTCCATGGAGTTTTTGATGAGTGTAAGCCAAAAACCTTTTTACAGGAATGTTCAAATATTGTTTATCGGAAAATCGTGTTAGTACCAATCAGAAGTTTCTAGACATTTTGTTAAATGTGCTCATTTAATTACTAATACAGAGACACTTGGTTCTGATCTCCTTTCAAACGGTGTCATATTCCAAACTAGATTCAAAGCAAAAAAATCTGTGTGGCGCCTCTATTACACATCTTTAAACTGAGCTGATAGTGTTTGACCCTTGCTATCAGCTCTGAATGTAGTTGGGAAGAAAAGTCAATTGAGAAACTGCCTTGAAGGAAAGATCATGGATACTGTTTGAATGCACGTTGTCTCGAGGCGAACACTTGACTCTATAAGGGGCCAGTACTTTGGTCAGCCCCTGAGCTTTTGTTCCCTTTAAATCTTTCAATTAATAGTGATGTACAAAGCCGAACACTGAGGAAATAAACTAAATAAATTAGATTGACTCTGAGTGTCACATACTGCACACTCATGTAAAACCAGCTTCTGAGTTTCATGGCAGTGGAGTGTCAAATGGCCAATTCACTCCAGAACAGAAAAGCTGCACAATTCAAACCAAAATAAGAGAGAAATTATTTCAGATGCTGGAAAATGAAATAAAAACAATAAAATCTGAGCTGTTGATTATTATCAGCATTTCCCATTTTTGTTACACATTGTTTCTTGATTTCTAGACCAATCCTAATGGTCACGGAAGATCAATTTACTTCTAGAAGCTGTGTAGCAGCCTGCACTGTTGTCTTTGCCCTCCACTGGGAGAACTGAGGTCTCCTAGAGGGCCTGTGACAGCTTTTTATGTTTGACACTAATCAGGTTTGTCACAAATGCCAAGGTTGGCTACCAATTTGTAAAGAGCTGTCAGGTGATCATTCTGGCTGCATATAATATAATCTTCATGCCCCCACCCTCCATTTGAAGGGGGTAATCTCATAATGGAGCAGACGTGATGGGCCAAATGGCCTACTTCTACTCCTATTTATTATAGTCTTGTGGCAAATAGCTCCCTTTTTGTAGCTTCATCAGGTTTGCATGTTATTTTTATGAATGCTTGGTGCTGCTCCTGGCATGCCTGCCTGCACCCTTCATTGAAGCAGAGTTGATCCCTTGGCTTGATGGGAATGGTAGGGTGGGGGATATGCTGAGCCATGAGATTGCAGATTGTGTTGAAGCGCAATTCTGTTGATGTTGATGGCCCACAGCATCTCCTGGATGTCCAGTCTTACATTGTTAGATCTGTTTGAAGTCTATTCCATTTAGCATGGTGACAATGCAGCACAACACAATGGACAGTATTGTCAATGTGAAATTGGATTTTGTCTCCTCAAGAATGTTGCAGCAGTCATTCTTATAGATACTATAATGGGCACATGCACCTGTGCATTTACATTGGTGAGGATAAGGCCAAATATGTCTTTCTCCCTTGTTGGTTCCCTCACTACCTGCTGCAGTCTACCAGCTACATCTGTTGGAACTCAATTAATTTAATCAGTAGTAGTGCTGCTGAGCAACTCTTGGTGATGGATATTGAAGTCAGCCACCAAGATTACATTCTGCACATTGGTCACCCTCTGTGCTTCTCCAGGTACCCATTCTGATTTTCATGTCACCGTTGAGTTTCTCTCTGATGTAAGAGAATAGGAAAATCCATATCAATAAAATAAAATTAGGTACTAATGACATGCTAATGATGGAAAATAGCCTCCTGCCATTCACTGGTGAGATTCTTAACTTGCAATTCAAAATGTGGCTGCAGAATCAGACTATTTTCTCTCATGTCAAGAATCTTATTTCTGCTTATCTTGCCATACTTTCCCAATGTCTCAACATTGTCCAGGTTGTTCAGGGGCTGGGAAGATTCCACGCATAATTTGGTGTTCTCATCTGTGATCATAACAAAGTTGGTGATCTGGTCTAGGATCATAACACCATGTAGTCACCATAGTCCCACTCTCTTAATGGACAGAGAGATGACTGGTGGTGGTTTAAGTTCAAAGTCACCATGCCTCAGGCAAAGGGAGAGTTTGAGAAGTTCATGGTAACCTCAGCTGGTACAGAAATTGAGCCCATGCCGTTGGTCTGTATCATAAACCAGATGTCCAGCCAATTGAGCTAACCTACTCCCTATGCAGATGTAAACGTGACCCCCTATTCCTCCATTAGTCTCCTCCTTCTTGCATTTCTTGTCCCTTACTTTTCCACTACCTTCTCAAATTTCTAGTTTCCTTTCCCAGTCCTCTTTTTATAGAGATGTGCAATTTATCAAAAGGCCGCAATCTCTTAATACATATAAGCTTATATCTGTCCTTGTCAATGAAACTATATCCTCTTATTCTCCCATGTGCGCTGACAGCTGCATCTGGTGACCCATACACTAATTACTCTCTTAATCCTAAATTATTTCTGCCAACTCCGTAAGACTAGGCAAAATATGTAATCTCATGCATTTATATAATGTTGTGAATCAATCCCTTCAGTTCTTCTCTATTGCCCTCAGAAGAAGAGCCCACCACATATGGACCATAAGAGGTTGTAAACCATTGCTGAAAAAGTCTTCTGTCCCATGTGCGTAGTCAGACCTGTAGTTGGATTCAAAAACAAAGTTACTGGAAAAACTCAGTAGGCCTGGTAGCATCTGTGAAGGAAGAAAGGGTTAACGTTTCAGGTCCAGGGAACCCTTCCTCACGTCTCCTGCATTGGCTTATGGTGGACACTGCCATCTCAAGATTGAGATCTAGAATGAGTTTAAATTGGCATGTGGCAGACAACATTGATTCTTTACTCTCTGCACCCATCCAGTGAGATCCCTATAAAGAATGAAGCTCTCTGTGTTGTCTGTTTGAGTAGGACGTAAGCCTGTTGCCATCATGAAGGGATTTGGATGTCCTTCCTGTAAGATTGGTACGGCCTGCAACTTTCCTATTAACTTTAAGCGGGTGGTGACAAGTGCTTAGTTGAAAGCTTGTATTAGTTCTCTTACTACACAAGGAAGAATTTCTGCCATTAAGTATCCAGCCATGTAGGATGATGTTTGTAATGCAATCTCACACATCTCCACTATGTATTTGATCGAAGTTATATCCCATCTCCTCTATCAGCCATGTGCCATAGACTGTTCATATTCTACCTTTGCCTGCTTGTCTGTCTTTATACATATTCTCCAGTGCCTTTAATCACCATTTAGTAAGAATGTGAACTGAATCCAGCTAGTATAACATTGGATTTCAATCCAGTTTCTGGTTGTTTCTGGGCAAGCTGACTGTGTCCTTGGTCCTGTGCATACAGAATTAAACATCATTGTCTGCCTCAGCAACCTCAAATCTACTGACAATGAGAAACCTGATACTATAGCATAAACGAGATAACAAGGTGTAGACCTGGATGAACACAGCAGGCCAAGCAGCATCAGAGAAGCAGGAAGGCTAACGTTTCGGGCCTAGACCCTTCTTCAGAAATAGTCTAGGCCTGAAACGTCAGCCTTCCTGCTCCTCTGATGCTGCTT
>NC_063358.1:18086405-18109290 GCF_021869965.1 Rhincodon typus | reverse complement strand
TCTGAAGAAGGGTCTATGCCCGAAACGTCAGCCTTCCTGCTCCTCTGATGCTGCTTGGCCTGCTGTGTTCATCCAGCTCTACGCCTTGTTATCTCAGATTCTCCAGCATCTGCAGTTCCTACTATCTTTGAAACTATAGCATAAGCATTATTTTATCCCTATTGTCCCTTGGTTGCAAATGGAGGCACACCTCATTCACCCCCATATCCTTGATAATCTGCTAGTCCCAAACCTCCTGCTTCAAGCTACGTGATTGCTAACACTGACCTCTGACAAATTGCTTGACCATTTGCTGAGCTGGCCCTACATCCTGACTGTCAGCACAAGTGCCTTCAGGCAGCCTCATGGGTCGGTCCAGTCATTAGTTTGGATGGGGCCAGTCCAGTTACTCGGTGAGGAATCATTCATTGACTGTTCTGGAGAATGTGCAGGAGGTCAGCCTGGTCCTTGTTAGTGTTGGGAATGAAAGTGAAGCCTTGAAAATTCTATTCATTTTTGTAACATTCTTGAGCTCTGTGTATGGTGTGATACATGGAACCTAACTCCCATTAATGTAATGTCTGATTATTTACCTGTAACGTGTATTCCCTGATCTAAGTCTTTCTGCAGTGATATTCCCCATTGGGATGTGATTTCTTCAGCAAAGATTCTGATGACTGCATTAGCATAATAATTACTTGTTGCAAACACTTTTACCAATCAGTTGAACTGATCCACATTGGCTAAGCACAATATCCTGCCACAATTAGAGAGAAGGGGCCCAGTAAATTCCGTGTGAAGCTGTTTACCAATGTCCCAAGAATATTGGTTAGTGGGCCATTTTGACTTTTACAGCTTTACCCGTGTTAAAGTGGGTGCAGGTGATGCTTTTCTGATAATGCTTCATTACATTCCTGGTCACCAACTGCATTACTCCAGGCGCCCAAGCATTGGTGTTCTTCCCAAGATAAATCTCAAATAGGTTCTGTTGCATACAATCAGGCACATCCATTTTCTCAGGACTCCATGTTCATCTTTAGTCCCAATTTCCTCTTCTGTCCAAGATATTATATTTGCTGAAAGAAAATGCAAGCTTTTTTGTAAATTGAACAAGAGTAGCTGTTTAAGCTCCTTGAGCCTGTTTCATCATTGAGCTAGATCATGACTGTTCCTATACGTGTATTGCACCCTTGCTATTTCATGCAATATATTCCTTCAAAGTGATATGAATTTTAACAGAAAAAATCCTGAAAAAAACTAGTTGTTTGTTGAAGCATTTGGAGCCATCAGGAGTTTACAACACATTACAGTACCCCTCAGCTGGATGAGTTTATCAGCTTGTCTAGAACGCGCTTTGGGTGATGTCAGGATAAAACCAACTTTTAAAAAAAAATTACAAGTTGTTCTTCTGCGCTGCTGACACTCACCAGTATGCAAAATAAAAAGGTTTGAAAGAGAGCGACGGACTGACATAAATCCTCTTGATGTCCATCCTGTCTAATTAACAGTTGAATCTGGTGCACCATCCTATACAGGCAAGTCATATTGCTTACTTAGGGAACCAAAAACACAAAAAAGCAACAGACATATGCTGTGCTTGAGCAAATACCCTCAGAAGTCTCTTTAGTCTCTTCCAGAGTACCACGTCCAGTTCTGGTTGCCCTGCTGTAGGAAGGATATTATTAAACTGGACAGGGTTCAGAAAAGATTTACGAGGATGTTGCCAGTAATGGAAGGTTTGACTTATAAAAATAGGCTACTGCATGAATGTCAAGGGAGTTTTACGAATGTCTATTATTTCCTCAAGTTTATTCCAGAAATCTACATTTGCATGATTCTGTTAGTATGTGGGTAATGCTTCTATTACCATCTGTTCCTTGGCCGATGTCAAGGTTTAGTGATTGATCGTTTTCAGTGAGGAATGGAGCTGACAAAGCCGTGACCTTACGATCTTCCAAGATCCACCCTGTTAGCCTTCCCGAGTGGTTTCCATCTCCAATCCTCCCCAGGCAAAGGGATGCATTTTGTGGTCTTTGTGCTTTCGTTGTACTCACTTTATTTTGTCTCTTCTCAATCTAATGTTTTATGCATTTATTGAGCCTAAAGTAGCCACTAATAGCTATAACTTTTTCCTTCTTCTATTTGTCCTAAGTTTCCAAACATTCTTTCTGCTCTGCTGGAGGAGGGGGGTGGATTGTTTTCTGTATTTCACCCTTCCCTTTTCAATTTCTCTATTTGTTTCTTATATCTATTTATTAGAAATATGGTTATCAACACTCATTGTCATTGAATATAGTTATAAGGCAACGTGCCTTTGTCTTGTACTCAGGTGGGTTTCTCTCGGTGTGGCTGTACCTGGCTACATTGCCTGTGGATAGTTCTTACCTGTCTACCAGTGGCTCATAACTAACTGCACAGCTCCCACTTCCTCAATTTCAGCTAACTTTCAGGTTCAGGCTTTCGTAAACTGTTTTATATGATTGTCAGACTTGCACCATAACTATGGGCGGTGATATAAACTCTGGCTTACAGCGGAATAAGCAAAAGCACTGCAACATTCAAAATGACAGATCCATCAGAACAGTGACAAGATCTGCTCAATCTGCATGCTTCAAGACCAGGCATGGTGCACTGACACCAGTTATTAAACAAACTATTCACAATATATGTTAAGAACTTTGATGAGGAAAGTGGATGTACTATAGCCAAGTTTGCAGATGATACAATAATACGTGGGAAGTGGTGAGGATGACATTAAGACTTTGTAGAAGGATAAAGGCAGGCTAAGCGAGTGGGCAAAAGCTTGGCAGATGGAATATAATGTGGGAAAATGTCAGGTCGTATGCACTTTGCTGGGAAAAATAGAGGATTTGAATATTATTTAAATGAAGAAAACAGTAAAAAGCTACAGCACAGAGGGATTTGAGAATCCTAATTAATACAATACAAAAAGCTAGAATTCATGTTCCGTGGATAACAGGGAAGCCAAATGGAATATTGGCCTTTATTTCAAAGGCAATGTAATATAAAGCTAAGGAAGTTTTGCTAAAACTATACAAGGCACTAGTTAGAACACACCTCGAATATTGTGAACAGTTTTGTTCCCCTTATCTAAAGAAAGATATACTGGCATTGGAGGCAGTGCAGAGAATCTTCACCAGGTTCACCAGAGGGCATAATCTCAGAGTAAGCAGTTTAAGCCAGACAAAAATTTTTTAGCTCAGACTGTAATGAATTTGTGGAATTCCTTACTGCAGAGGGTTGTAGAGGCTGAGTCATTAAAAGCTGAGGTAGACAGATCTTTAATCAGTAAGGAAATCAAGTCTTAAGGCAATAAGGCAGGAAAGTGGATTTGAGGCTTATCAAATCAGCCATGAACTCATTGAATACCTGAGGAGACTCGATGGACTGAATGGCCTATTTCTGTTTCTTATGTTTTATGGTCTCATAGTCAATGCCTGTGTAAGCGTTTTACGTGTGCAGGGTGCATAGCAAGTGATCATCCGTGATTATCAGGACTCCATACTCCTGTAACAGTGCTATTTTGAAGCCTTTGTATTTCTACAAAGAAAATAAAGTAAATTGATAAAATGTGATCCTGTTCTGTGGGAGAGCGGAAATAAAGAGCAACTTCTTTTGTTACATTTCCATTTGCAATTATGTTTGGAAAATGGTGAAATAATATAATCTCATTTTCTCAAAACATTCATGAAAATTACATTAAAGGCACAACAGCCCAAATGCATTTCCCATGTAAGTAAAGTTGCCATGGTCCTACTTTTTCATTGGAGAGAGATGACTGGTGGTAGTTTAACCTGAGGGTTGAAGTTGAGAGGTGCTGCCGTCATTGTAACCTCAGCCAGTGTGGACCTTGAACCCAGTTCCGAAGAGGGTCACTGGACTCCACAACGTTAACTCCATTTCCTCTCCACAGATGCCCCCTGACCTGCTGAGATTCTCCTGCAATTTCTGTTTTTGGAAGTTGAACCTATGCTGTTAGCATCACTCTGCATTGCAAACCAACCATCCAGCCAACTGACCCCCAATTTCCCATACATTCCTCACTGACCTACCCAATTTTATTTCACATCTGTCCGCTCCTATCTATCACTCCTGTTAGCAATACATCTCGAGGAGCTTTTGAGAAAGTCCCAGTATAAAAGGAAATTTTTAAAAAGACTATATGTGGAAGTGGAGGACTGTCATGATGGGTGGGAAAGGTTTCTTTCATGATGCCTGAGAGGTGACCTTATGGAGGTTTATAAAATCATGAGAGGTGTGGAAAGGGTGAATAACAAGGTCATTTCCCCAGGGTAGGGGAGTAGAAAAGTAGAAGGCATTGTTTTAAGGTGAGAGGGAAAAGACTTAAAAAGGATGTAAGGGGCAATTTTTTCACACAAAGGGTGGTGCGTGTATGGAACGAGCTGCCAGAGGAAGTGGTGGAGGAGGGTATAATTACAACACTTAAAGGAATCTGGATGGGTACATAAATAGGAAGGGTTTACAGGGATATGGGCCAAATGCTGGCAAATGGGACTAGATTAATTTAGGATATCTGGTCAGCATGGATGAGTTGGACTGAAGGGTCTGTTTTTGTACTGTACATCTCATTGATTCTTTGATTACATTTTCCAAAGCTAATTACATTTTCATGCACAGAAATGACATAAAATTTTATGGGCAGGACATTTTAAAGTCTGGAGCTAGAGGAACACAGCAGGCCAGGCAGCATCAGGGGAGCAGGAAAGCTGGCGTTTCGGGCCTGGACCCTTCTTCAGAAACTTCAGAAACTTTCTGAAGAAGGGTCCCAACCCGAAACATCAGCTTTTCTGTTCCTCTGATGCTGCCTGGCCTGCTGTAATCCTCCAGCTCCACACTGTATTATCTCTGACTCCAGCATCGGCAGTTCTTACTACCACATTTTAAAGTCTGTTGGGACCTTCCAGGTTCCAAACATTGGGTGTCATATTTAAAAGGCACCTGGACAGTAGCTCATGCTCTGCAATCCAGGAGCCTCTCCATCATCTCCAAGGCACAAGCCACGAGTGTGATGGAATACTTTTCATTTGCCTGGATGGGTGCAGCTCCAACAACATTCAAGAAGCTTGACACCATCCAGGAAAAAGCAATCTGTTTCATTGGCATCAGATCTACAAACATTTGCTCCTACCACCACCGATGCTTAGTAGCAGCAGTGTGTACTATCCATAAGATGCACTGCAGAAATTCATGAATGCTCCTTAGCTAGCACTTTTCAAACACATGACCACTTCCATCTAAAAGGACGAGAGCAGATACATGAGATTAATGGGAACACCCACCAAGTTCCCCTCCAAGCCACTTACCATTCTGACTTGGAAATATATTGCCATTCCCTCTCTGTGACTGAGTCAAAATCCTGAAATTCCCTCCCTAGTGATATTGTGGGTCAACCTACACCAGGTGGACTGCAGCGGTTCAAGAAAAGCTCACCACCATCTTCTCAAGGGCAACTAGGGATGGGCAATAAATGCTGGCCAGCCAGCGATGCCCACATCCCACAAACGAATAAAAAAAGACACTCTACCTCTGCTTGTCACTCCCAGCACATCCCTGGGGATGTCAGAGAAAACAGGAAAAAGCAACTTGATGCTTTAGCAATATCTTCATAAGTCTTTGAAATAGAGAAGGCTGGTAAAGCTTCAGTGATCCATGGTCATAGAGTCATATAGCGCGGAAACAGACCCTTCAGTCCAACTACTCCATGCTGACCATGTTCCCAATCTAAGATAGTTAATGTTGTGGAGTCCAGTGACCCTCTTCGGAACTGGGTTCAAGGTCACGCACTGGCTGAGGTTACAATGAAGGCAGCACCTCTCAAATTTAACCCTCAGGTTACACCACCATCTGTCATCTCCCTCCAGTGAAAGAATGGCACCCTGGCTGTATTTGGCCTATATCCCTCCAAACCATACCTATTCTTGTACTTATTCAAATATCTTTTTAATGTTGTAACTGTACCTGCATCCACCACTTCCTCTGGCAGTTCATTCTACACATAAACCACACAGTGTAAAAAGTTGTCCCTCATGTCCTTTTTAAAACTTTCTCCTCTCATCTTAAAACTATGCCTGTTAGTCTTGAACTCCAAGGCAGGAACTTATGCCAAATCTTTATAACTGACCTGGTTAGACCTCAGTTGGATCACTCGCTACAACATTTACCCAGTGTCTGGGAAAGATCCAGGGGTAAGGTTCCAGTTGATTCTGCAGAAATTCTTCACTGGGTTTCATGCTAAACAGCTGTGTGATTGGTCCCAGTGGAAGACCCCAGAGGGAGAGAGACTTTCTGTGGGTGGGGGAGTATAATTGCATGGCAAGGGACAGTGGTATGAGGTAGGCTAGATTTTGTTTGCTGGGCCAAATACTTTTGCTGCTTCTTGTGATCAGAAATTACCTTGTTGACAGAAAGGATGGAGAGAGGAGAGGGTGAGGAGGTGGGAAAGATTATCAAATGGGAAGCAAGTAAATTTTTGGGACATTAGGGAAACACTCCTGTTCCTTCCAGTTCGAGTATTACAAAGTTACTTAGCTGATGGATCCATCTGTTACATGCTGAACTTCCAGAAATCCTGGAAACGAGGCTAACAGGTGAAAAAAATAGAAATAACTATAAAAATAGCATTGTAAAGCTATGTAGTTGTATCTGTGGTTCCATTGGATACCCTCTTCCAACAGGTCACAAGATTGCGAGTGCAAATTTCACTCCAGAACTTGAACGCAAATATAAAGACTGGCACTCCAATGCAGAACCAAGGGAATGCTGCATCATCTGAGGGAAAAACTTTTGGATCAGATGTTAAACTAAGACCTTATCTGCCACCTCATCTGGATGAAGGTACAATGTTAATCAATGAATCAGGTCAGGAGGTCTGGGGTCAATATTTGTATCTTAATCAACATCAATGAAAAATATAATCTTGTCAATCACACATCAATCTTTGTAGGAATTTGCTGTGAACAAACTGGCTTCTGTGTTTCCTACATTCCAATAGTAACTACACTTCAAAAACTACATTATTGCTTTTAAAGTGCTTTGGGGCAACTTGAGGTCACAAAAGTATCACAAGTGTGTAATTATAATATATTGTAAGGAAGACTAGTTTGCAAATCAGTTAGAAATCCTGAAGAAGAGTAATACCCGAAACTTTGACTGCTCCTTTCCTTCAGATGCTGCCTGGCTTGCTGTGTTCTTCCAGCCTCCTGTTTGTCTACCTCAGATTCCAGCCTCTGCAGTTTGTTTTGTCTCTCACCTGTCTTTAACATGGGCAGAGAATCCAACAAAATGGCCCCAAAAGGTCTCATGGTTGCCCTTGTGAATTGAACTGGTATTGGGACTAGGATGTACTTATCTTGAGAAGAAATCACAGGAAGTCTTTTTGAAATTCAATAAACACTTATAAGGCTAATAGAAACTGCCTGTCAATGATTCCCCTAAAGGGATGAATAGATCTTCCTAGTCCACCACAATTAGACAATGAGAATCATCCAAACTAATAGCTGATACAGTTAAATGTTGATTGCCTGTTAAAAGACAATGTATCAATCTGTCACTTAATATGTAAACATGATGCAACAGCTTTGGGATAGAAGCCATATTACATCTTAATTCATCTAAGACAGGATGGGAGATATCATTTTAAGTAGAACTCCAAGATAAACTCTAAGAGACACCCTCAGAGAGAGAGAGAGAGAGGGATCTCAACATAAAGAAGGAGGAAGGCACAGCAGCTAAAGAGCTGCCGTTTGAAAGCTGGCTAAGAGGCAACAAATTGCAGTGCAGAAAACAAGATAAAGGAGCTATCATTACTTCCAAGGATCCATTCTGCATAATCTGTCTATGGGAGAAATCTTCAGTTGATCAACTACGGAAGCTTTTGAAGCTGCTGAATTCCGATTTCAATTTATCCAGATCCTTCACCTCAGAAAGCAAAATCTTCAAGATGGTCCACCTTGCAACAATAACAGACTGTATTTTCATAAAATTAGAAGCAGAAGTAAGCCACTTTCTCCCTTGAGTCTGCTCTTGCCATTCAATGAGATCATGGCTGATCTAATTACTCCACATGCCCACCTCATCCTGCAAACCTTTCATCTTCTTCATATCAAGTATCTTTGATGTGCACCTGCTTTTAATCCTTGTATATGCATTTTAGCTAATAACCATATCGCTTTTTATTTAGTGACTTTCAGCAACAGTTTTGTGGCATTATAGTTTTACAGCACAGTAGGTCCTTATTTTTACATTGAAACACTTGCAAAACTAAAAGCAGACTAAATTTGCAGTTCTTGGACCACTTGTGGGTACACCTAATATGTTCAAGACAAAAGCTGCACAATTGTGAGTTTGTTCTTCCTTTGTCTAATTGCAAGGTATTGTTGAAAGGAAAGTTAATGAAATCCAAATTTAAAGGGATTGCAGCATAAAGTGATGAACAGTGTAATGTTCATAGTCCTGTCATCAATAACTTACTGCATTATTTTAGTCTCTTGCCTGAGAGATTACTTGATCTACATTCTGTTATTTTTCTCCTTCAGCATGGCTAGCAGTCCCTGAAAGAACCAATTAATCTGAAGGAAAATATTCATTTTATTTACATTAATCGGGCCTGAGGTAGGCAGTGTACAAGATCGCTCTATTTTGTGGTGTAAAGAACTTGCAGTTCAGTATAATTAGTGTAATGCTATTTATCAGAAATCAAAATCCACTTCTCAAATAACTCAGGGGAAGTTTTTCTGGAATGGCAATGCCATTTTGAATAGAGGCTGCTGGACATGTTTGCAACTTATCATACTTTATTGTGTAACCAGACTATTGAGGAAAATGTCAATCTACATACAAAAGAAACTCTTCACAGCAAGTCTCTCACAGCTGGATGTTTGCGGAATGGTTTCATTCATCCTGACCTTCAATTGTGGATTGTGGAGATCAATGACTGAACAGACAGCATTTGAAGAAATGGCTGTGTCAAGAGTCCCGCTGAGCACAGTACCACAGTATGGGCAGACTATTAATCCAGAGACTCTGGTAATTTTCTAGGGACCTGGGTTTGAATTCTGCCATGGCAGAGGGTAGAATTTGAATTCAATAAATATGTTTAGAAGGGGGTAATGATTAAAGTTTTTGGTATCCTTAAATTTGGATAAATCTGAGCCTAGATGATCTACCTTAAACTAATAATGGCAGAAATACTGGCAGCCATAACCATCAATCCTAGGCTATCACCATGGTAGGGTAGTACAAAACTAGAGGGCACAGGTTTAAGGCGATAGGGGAATAATATAATAGGGACCTAAGGGGCAATGTTTTCAAACAGAGGGTGGTACATGTATGGAATGAGCTGCCAGAGGAAGTGGTGGAGGCTGGTACAATTACAACATTTAAAAGGCATCTGGATGTGCACGTGAATAGGAAGAGTTTAGAGGAAAAGGCCCAAAAGCTGGTAAATGGGACTAGATTAATTTAGGATATCTGGTCAGCATGGATGAGTTGGACTGAAAGATCTGTTTCCATACTATACAACTCTATGACTCTATCTGGAATTAGGAGGTTAATGATGACCATGAAACTGCTGTTGATTGTCAGAAAAAACCCATCTGGATCACTAATGTCCTTTCGGGAAGGAAACTGCCATGATTACCGAGTCTGGCCTACATATGACTCCAGACCCACAGCAATGTGGTTGACTCTTAATTGCCCTTCTTATTAGACTTGTTCTTGGACATTTAGTTCTAACATGTTTCACCCACTGTGTTGCTGGAAGCATGAGCTGATAACCAGTGCATAAAAAGCAACAAGGCATCCAAGATCTAGATCCCAGATGGGAAAACAGTCTGGAAGAAAGATTTTCCCAACTTACATTGATTTCCCTGGGGCAGGCAATGTGTGAGCAAATATCTCACGGCCTGAATAGGTTTTCTCATTGATATCATCGGACAAATTTTTGTCCCTGTATCTACTCAACCATTGAGATTAAAGGAATATACAGAAAAAAAAGACTGAAATGGAAGGTGAATTAGAATGGTTGAATTCAATGCCAAAGCAGATGCAAAAAACAGGAGGAGAGGAAAAGAAGGATTGCACTGAGAAAGGTAAAAAGTTAGAAAGAAAAGAAAGCAACAAAATATTGTAACATTTTCAGTAATCTTCAGGAAAAATTCTTCGTTGTGGGAGCTTGGCAATCAACCAAAAAAGATACTAGAAGGGTATTTATTCAGTTAATTACTAGAGTGGGGTTGGCAAACCATTTTTCATTACCTGAAGAGCCTTTTGTAAAATATTACCTAAAATAAAACCTATTAGGAGCTGCAAGATGAAAATTCAACATTTTAAAGTAAAAAAAACTTGGCAAATTTCCATGTGTCAATGATATAATGTATAAGTTGTACTTAAAATACCAGACTATAGGGTTGTCCTCCCATTAGAGAGAGACAGAGAGAGATGACTGATGGTGGTTTTACCAGAGGAGTACTCAGGCGAGGGGAGAGATCGAGAAGGAGAGTCCTTCATGGTAACTTTAGCCAGTGCAGAAATTAAACACATGTTGTTGGTGTCAATCTGCATTATAAACCAGCTGTCCAAATCTACCAACCCCCATAATTTGTATGTACAGTAACTAAAGTGCATTTGTTGAATTTGTGTTTCAATAGATAAAAGGAAAATTAAAATAAACCTAACTCTGAATTATCGCACAATTTTTCATTGTATCATCAGTGTACTTATATTCAAGTGCTTAGATTAGGCTTTTAATGCCATAATAAATTGCAGCTTTTACTTTCCTGGATTTAATGTTTTTTTATATAAGCTTTTCTCATGTTAATATAATCCAACTGGAAATCAATTGGGAGCATGAATGAAATGTTCAAAAGTCGGGTGTGGTTCTGGGGCTGCATGTTTTAGATTTCTGTAAGCGGACTGAACTTTTTGTGGTGAGTGCATGATATTCTGAGAGAATTTGAGGGCAAAATGCCATTTATGCAAACTTAACAATGAAGCAGAGCAAATCATCCAACAACTTGTCAAAACAGTGAGTGTTTCTGCCTCATCACAAGTTGCTGGCTGATTTGTATATTAATAAAACTTTGCACTGTTGAGTGGCTGTTATTTTTTTCCACAAATCTTGGGATCAATATCTCATTATGAACTATTCCAGACTCACGATCACTAGATATGCTGAAAGATGCTGAAATATGCTTCCGTTGCTCTTTAATATCACCAGCCTCTACACTTAGGACAAGCTGCAGATCTAAAAATAAGAAAAATATGAAAAATTTACACTCAATTAGGGTGCAGTCAACTTTCTCAGATGAGTTGAATTAATATTTTATCATCTTCTTCCTGCCATACAGTTATCTTGAGTTTCTAAAACCATGAAATCTGTTATTCATTCATGTTAGGCACCCTGCTGAAAACTCTAACTCAATCCAGCCAGACCTTTAGCATTGCTTTTTCACTGTTGAGCGTGTTGTCTGTGTCATATACCCATGGAACACTTTTCTCAAAATACTTTGTTGAATTGTTTGCCATTTTCATTGCCTTGAACATCTCCCTTGCTCCCATTCACAATAATGTCATTGGAACTTTTAATGTCCAACTGAGAGAGTTAACAGAGCATACACACATATGCTCGTGCACATTCAGAGCAGAAGTAGGCTACTGAGACCCTCAAGCCTGCTCTTATAGCTAATAAGATTATGGTTGATCTGATTCTCCTAAATTCACACTTACCCCCAATAACATTTCACCCTCTTGCTTATCAAGAGTCTATCTACCTCTGCCTTCAAAATATTCAAGGATAATGAAAAAGCTTGCTCCTCCTTTGAGGAAAAGAGTTCCAAAGTTTCATGACCCCCAGAGAGAAATTCTTATTCCTGTCTTAAATAGGTGACCCTTTGTTTTTAGCAGTGACCCGTCATCTTAGATTCTTCCATAAGAGGATACAGTTTTTCACATCCACCCTGTCAAAACTTCTCAGGATCTTGGATGTTTTAATCAATTTACCTTTTATTATTGTAACCTCCAATGGATACAAGTCTAGCCTTTCCAACATTCCCTTATAAACAAACCTCCCATTCCATATATTAGTATAGTAAAGCTTTTCTGAATTACTTCGAATACATTTATATACTCCTTAAGTAAAGAGACCAATACCATATAAAAGTACTCCAAATGTGGTCAACCAATGTCATGCATAACTGAAACATGATCTCCCTATGCTTGTAGATTTTCTTTTAGATCAACCTGTTCAGAACTGTTATGACATGCCTCTGGAGCATGTGGGACTTCAACTCAGGCTTTCTGACTCTGAAGTCTCCCTACTTAATTCTTCTTCAATAAACAATGTAAATAAATTTCCTAATTGATAGAAATACGTGGATATGAACCTATTGTGATTCATGTGTGGGACATGCAGATCTCTCATATATGAGAGCTTTGCAGTCTCTCACCATTTAAAAGTAAACTGCTTTAATTTCTGTGAAGGAAAAAACAGAGTTAACATTTCGGGTCTGGTGACCCTTCCGCAGAACTGAACCCTGAGGAAGGGTCATTGGACCCAAAGCATTAACCCTGTTTTTTCCTTCACAGATCCTGCTAGACCTGCTGAGCTTTTCCAGCAACTTTGTTTTTGTTCCTGATTTACAGTATCCACAGTTCTTTCAGTTTTTGCTTTAAATTCTGTCTGTGAGAATGGACAACTTTTCCACATTAAACTTTATTTGCCAGATTTTGCTCACTCACTTAACCCATCTATATTCCTTTTCTAAGTTAACAAGGTGTAGAGCTGGATGAACACAGCAGGCCAAGCAGCATCAGAGGAGCAGGAAAGCTAACGTTTCAGATCTGGACCCTTCTTCAGAAAATGTTCCTGTTATCTCAGATTCTCCAGCATCGGCAGTTCCTACTATCTCTATGTTCCTTTCTAACCTCCTTTTGGCCTCTTCACACTTACTCTCTTAGCTTTCTTGTGTCATCAGCAAATTTAGCGACCATAACTTCATTCCCTTCATCCAGGTCATTTCTATAATTGTAAAAAATTGAAGTCCCAGCACTGATCCCTGTGGCACTTTACTCATTACATCTTGCCAACCAAACCAATGATTTATTTATGACTACTCTTTGCTTCCTGTTAGCTAGCCAATGTCTATCCATGCCAATGTGTTACTTCCTACACCAGTTGTATTTTGCACAATAAATTATGATGTGGAACTTATCAAATACCCTCTAGAAATCTAAATGCAGTTCATTCACCAGTTCCCCTTTGTCTACAGCACATGTTACTTTCTCAAAGAACTCCATTTAATTGATTAAACATGATTCCCCTGTCACAAAACCATGTTGACTCTGTCTGATTACCTTGAACTTTTCTAAATGCCCTGCCTTAATGTTTTTAACAGTAGCTTCAAACATTTTCTCTATGACAGATGTCAGGTTAACTTGCCTGAAGTTTAATGCTTTTGAACAAAGGAGCTATATTTTCTAATTTATAATCTAAAGGAACCTTCCCAAAATGTAACAACTTTTGGAAAATATCACTAGCCAATTCTTTTAAGACCCTACAATGAAGTCCATCAGAACCAGGAACCTCTCAACCCACAGCTCCAATAAGTTCCTGAGTACCACTTCTCTAGTGAATGTGATTTTCCTGTTCACTTTCCTCACTTCCATTTCTTGATTTACCGCTATTTCTGGAATGTAGTTTATGTTTTCTACAGTGAAGACCGACACAAAAAACCTATTCAATTCATCTGACATCTCTTTATTTTTCATCATTAATTCCCCAGATTCACTTTCTTTTGGACCAATTGTCACTTTGTTAATTCTTTTCTAAATATCTATAGAAACTTTTACTATATGTTTTTATATTTCTAGTCAATTGTGCTCTAATTTTCCTCCCTTTTCTAACGTAAGTTTTTCATTGTACTTTGCTGCATTTTACATTGTACCCAACCTTCTGACCTACTGCCTATTTTTGCATAGTTATTTCTTTTTTATTTAAATTTGATACTACCATTAGTCATTTTATTTGACCACAGATGTTGGGTCTGTGCTTGAGATCTTTTGCACTCATTGGAATGTATATTCTGAAATATCCCCTTAAATATTTTCCACTGCATTGACCTACCCCTTAAACTAAGTTGCCAGTTCACTTTAGTCAGCCTTGCTTTCTGCTATCATAATTGCCTTATTTATTCAGTCTGAATGTAGAATTTGCTATAAGGTCATTAATTAATCCTATCTCATTGCACAGTAATAAATCTATTATAGGCTGCTCTCTGGTTAGCTATTAGTGAGCCGTAATAAGTGCAGTTCTAAGAAACTAACTTACAAACATTTTATGAACTGTCATTTAGGTTACTTTGCTTATCTGATTTTTCCAGCTTATGTATGTGGATTAAAATCACCCATTATCATCATCATATCTTTCTGACAAACTCCTGTCATTTCTTCCTTCAAATTCCATCCTGCTTGGTAACAGTAATGTGTACGATCTGCAAGATACACTGCAGAAATTCTTCAAACCTTCTTAGACAGCACCTTCCAAACTCGATGGCCACAACTATCTAGAAGGACAAGGGCAGGAGACACATAGCAACACCACTAACTGCAGTGACCCTCCAAGCCACTCACTGTCCAGACTTGAAAATATATTTTCATTCCTTCAGTGTTGCTGAGTCAAAATTCTTGAAGAGCCTTCCTAATGGTATTATGTGAATACCTGCAAGAAATGAACTGTTGCAGTTCAGGAAGGCAGCTCACCTGCACCTTCTGAAGGGCAACTAGGGATGGTAAGTAAATGCCAGCCCAGCTGCTCACATCCCATGAGTGTATTAAAAAATATCCTACCATCTGGTTACTGTTAGGGGACTATAATTTAGTGCCTAGAAGATCCTCATTCCTTGTCCTGCTATGTCATTGGTGCCTACGTGAACCACAACTACTTGTCTCAAGACCTGAGCAGGTGTCTTAAACCCTGCCCTCGACAGGCAGCCTGGCCTCTGAACTCTTAATCTTTGCTGCAGAGAACAGTACCAATCCCCTCACTATACAGTGTCCTACTACAACCACATTTTCTTATTATTCTCATCCATTTGAATGGCTTGCTCCACTGTGGTGCCATTGTCAGTTAGCTCATCCATGCTGCTGCTCTAACTGTCATCCAAAGAAGTTGAGAGAACCTCAAACATATTGGACAAATGAAAAGGCTCAGGCACCTGCCCTCTGGGTCCCTTACCTAGTACACTTGCAGTCACACCATTCTTTCTCTGACCATTGACAGAATCAGAACACCCTATCCAAGTATCGTGAACACCTCATAGAATAGAGAGTATCCAGGTAACTTTCTTCCACCCTGATGTGTCACAGTATCTGTTCTTCAGCCTCCAGCTTATTTACTCCGAGCCAAATCCATTTGACCAGGATTCACGTACTCCCTACACACTGACCTCCAGGAGCTCCCACATTCTGCAATCACAGCACAACATCTGCTATGCTTATTGTGTTCTAATTCAATAAGTAATTAATTATATGATTCATTAATTATTAGCTAAATTAAGTCAACATTTGTAGCCAACGCTACCCCTAGGTGGTGGAACATACACTCATTCACAAAATAGGAATATTGTTTTGGGTTTGGTATATAACTAACTACAATACCTTCTGTAAGAAAAGGGAATCCAATGAACAAGAATGATTGGTCATTCCTAACCAGGTGATAAAGTCTATTCAGTCTCAGTTGCGGTGGCTTTTTAAGACGAACAAGATCTTTTGCTAGTGCTTCCAGTAGGCTTTGAGGTCCAGTCCACCCACCTGACCTCAGTTCCAGCTTCACTTACCACTCTGTAGAAGGGTTCCCCTTCCAAGATCAGGATCCAGTTGGTGAAGATGTTTATTAAGGTGAAATATTTTAAAATGTGGAGAGAGGACATTCAATTTACACGTCTTGTTCTCCTTTGAAAGATGGTACAAACATAACACTCCCTCAATACTGAAGTGGAAGTGATCAAGTTCTCGAGTGGGGCTTGAACCTACCATTTTTCACTCAGTGGCTAGAGTACAACCATTGAACTATGTATGTCTTTTGGACATGAGACAAGGATTTTTCAAAAACCATTATCAATTCATGTAATGTTGCTATCATTACAAGGTTAACCTTTCTTACTTACCCCTAATTGCCCTTGAGAAAGCACTGGTGGGAACCTTCTTGAACCATTGCAGTCTGCATAGTAAAGGTGCACACAACCCTTACCACTAGGCCAGAGGTTTTGACTCCGTGACAATGACAGAATGACCAATACATAAATTGATCAGGACAATACGTATGATTGGGAGGAGAATTTGGAAAGGGTCATAGTTCCCTGTACCTGCGAACTATGTACTTGTAAGTGGTGATGACAGATTTGGAAAGTGCTGAAGGATTGGGTTTGAATATATTCAATTGTACTGAGTAGCCTGCCAACAAACAAAGAGTGTGCTTTTTGGGCAAGGCAATCATCTCCTGGATCATTACTTGTGTATGAGGCCATTCCCTCAGGAGGAGATGGTTAGAGAGGAAAACACTAAGAAATAAATTATACTGCAAAGTACATTCTGTGAAAATATGTTTAGTCCATCTGTTTACCACTCCCTTTCTGCAGGGTCAAGCACAATGAAGTGGAAACCAGATTTTAGTTTTATTCCTTCAAAAGCTACATTTTAAATATTGTATAAAACAAAATTGCATTATTTCAGTGTCTTTATTAAATAGGCCTTTGGCAAAAATGCAAAAATAAACAGACCCTTCTGCAGGATTTCAGGGTGAATGCAATATGTAATAAAGTTGAAAAGCTCCAGAGATCTGTCATCAGACTTGCTGTTACAGCAAAAGAGTCTATTCAACATAATATTAAACTGCAATGGAAATAATATACTGAATAATTGATGATGGAAGGTGGATTCCAATTCAACTATTTCATCACAAGTTTCAGATAGAGTTTCACATCTTTGGTTTATTTGGGTTAAGCAGTTATGATATTGGGACATAAATGAGGCTACGTAGCACCTTTCACATACTAATCAACCTTGGTAGACTCCATAATTCAGGCTTTGAGGAAATGTTGCATGAAATGGTTAATAGTTAACCCCCTAACAACAACACTGACATCATACAGACTTGGTGAAAAAACAGATTAGGATCTCAAAACAGTAAGACCTACCATCCGGATCTACCTCATATTCTCTATAACAATGTTTATCATGTCAGTGTAACATGCACTCTGTAGCTAACACGCAATAAACCCCTTCCTATTGAAGATTTCAGAGCATCTTTTCTTGTTAGACTAGCAAGTGGTTTTCCTTCACTACACCAGACCAAGAGCCCCCTGTAGATCCCTACTCTGAAAGACCATGTTGGTAACAAACCTATCTCATAACGCAGGATGCCTCATAAACCATGTGGCTGTGGTGAGAATTCCTCACAAATCATTCCTCAAATTGCTGCTGCTTCTAAACCATCAATCTCAAAACCCATCCACAATACACCACAGAAGTCTCTGCAACAGGACTTAAACCACCATCTCTTGCCTTGGAGGCAAAACTGAGCAGGACATTTTTAATAAAGAAAAGTTTTCAAATCCGTTTATTCTCAATAGAATTTAGGCTTTCAATTATAATGCTCTTTATGTTGTAGTTGGTATCTGCTGGGAACACCATCTCAAACAAGAATCAGATTACCCAGCGTTGTGCCTTGGTTGGAAAATGGTCCACAGCATATTGTCTATAGGGAAGTAGAGGTAAATCAAGTGTGGGAGTTGGTCAAGACAACATGGGGGGTTTTATTCTGCACATTGGACAGATGGCTATCCTTGTACATTCTTACAGATTATTCCACCCTTTCTCCTCAGTCTCTTGCACATAACTGCTAATGTTACATACATTGTCACATGTCTCTTATTATTGTGTCTAGTTTCATTACACAACATGAATGAAAGCCACATGCACTCTCTTTCAAGCTGCTACACTTCATCTGACTGTGTAATCCAACCTCCAACCAAGGTTGTGGAAATTAGGAACCTCATCATCGACTGTCCCCATCCTTGGCCAAGCTTTTCCTGATTTAGCGGAACATGTATGGAGTAGATGGAGGCGTTACTTCAGCCCCTGTAAATTACCAACAAAGGCAAGATACCCAGTGTGTCTCATTTCCTGAGACCTTATTTTGCTACGTGCTGGTGTACTGTTAGAGGTACATCAGGTATCCTGGCCATTTTGGAGTTGAGTCCCTGAAATATAGGGAATGGGATTCTTGCTGCTGAATGGGAATATATTCATCTGAAACCCATGTCATCACTGTTCCTATGAAGGAAATAACACGATTATATCATACATCTTGTCTGAAATAGGTGATAGAGCAATTTCAGATGTGCAGGTTCCATTTGCTGATTTCTCATTTGGGGCTGCTAATTCTCCAGGATTGTCCTGAAGTTTTCAAGAATTGAAGATTGACAACCCAGATTCTGCTGTGCGTAACACCAAAAAGAAAACTCATCATAATATTCAAAGAAATAATTCATTTCACATTTCCATTCACACTTCCATAAACAGTGTAAGTGGAAAAAAGGGGTTATGGCTTGAGTAATAAACCATCCGATCATGCACCAGAGTCTGTTTGTTTCCCAATGGGCATGGGAATGTGGTGCCCCGCAATGATAGATGTGTAAAATTGCCAACCAGAGTTAACAACCCCAATCTCAAAGTTCAGTATCAGTATTTACATTAAACAAAAATCATTTTCAGTTGCCATACTATCACAGAAAGTCTTTATTCCCATCAAGTGGCTAATCGGGGGGAAATAAAAGCTTTCATTTTGATGTTTTGGACTGTTTAAAATGTGTTGCTTTGCAACAAAAATATATTTCCACTCTCAAGACTACATATTCCTTTATGTTGACAATTCAGAATAATATTGACTGAACATTTCTATACTATAATGGTGACTTTATTTCAAAACTACTTCGTTTACTGTGGGGGACTTTGAAAGCAAATTTTTCTTTTTGCTTCTTTTTGAAAGTTTGTGGGTCCTGTGGTTTTTACCCCTGCTGTCTGATCTGTTTACTGTCAAATGATTCCTTGCACATGTGGTCAACAGCTGTTGGTTCTGGGTATGTCATCACATAACCGCTGGCTTCCAACCATGTCACCCCCACACACTATACCTGCCCTGTTCCACGTTGCCACAAAGCAGACAGTGAATACACACATTTATTAGTTGATTCGATGATCCACAGCCCTTTTTCATCTTTACTATAGTTAACAAGAGAAGAATCAAATTTCTGAAGGAGTATGTGAATAGAATGAGTTTAGAAGGATATGGGCCAAATACTGGCAAATGGGACTATATTTATCTAGGATATTTGGTCGACATGGATGAGTTGAACTGAAGGATCTATTTCTGTGCTGTACGTCTCTATGACTGTATAAGAATAACATTTCAAGGGCTATGGGAAACAACGGGGAGTGAGATTAATTCCGTAGTTCTTTCAAAGACCCAGTGCAGGCATAATGGGGTGAAAATTTCCATGCCTTTGCAGTCATGTGAGGAAATTTGGTAAAATGCACTTCAAGTTGTCTCCCCAACACATTCCTGTCCTTGTGCATGTTTCATGGAGACAAACAAAGGCTGTTAATGAGCTACTGAAAGCTGATATTTTAAGCCACAAGAGAATTGGCCCAAGGACGTGTTGCGCACACCAACACTCCCATTCCCTGTGGCATCAGGGGGCCAGAAGCATATGGGAAATGGTTTAACAGGGAGCTACCACTCATTTTGAGGGTTTATGTCTGTTAGTTGGTAGTATTTCACAAGAGGATCTATCACCAGGCAGCTGGCCTGCCCTAGCAGCCACTGGCAGAGACTGATATTTCTGTTAATGCTTTTGCACTATTTAAATAGCAGCTGCATCCCTCCAACCAAAGCACCTTCAGATACTGGTATTGCTCCTGCTGATGATTAGTCATCAGCCACATTGTGAGGGCGGCCAGCAACCTGATTTACAGCCTGTGCTGGATGAAATCTCTGGGCTAGGACCTGGCCATGGACTATAATTAGTCAGGCCTTCCAGAAGCAGCTTCTTAATTAGATGCCTCCAGGAAGACTACTTCCAAGTCCAACCATGGCCACTTCCATGTTCCTGGTCTGGAATTCATTCCAACATTGGGATTGGAATGCTAGTGGCAAAATACAGCCTGATAGATTGAATGGCCTTCTTTTGTTCTGCATCTTTCTAAGGTTTAGTATTAAATTCCGAAATGTTAGAACATCTTTACATTTAAAAACTGCATTCTTTAAGTGATTTTTCTCCTGTGTGACTCAAGACCTGGGTTTCAGTCTTTAATTTCTGGAGATTCTGGGGCCCGCAAGAGCATTGGAAACTCTATCCGTGCAAGGTGCAGTATTTCCAGAAATATTAGTCTTACATGTTCAGATATTGGATTCTGGAATTCAAAACATAGCACAGTTTGGGCAAGTAGCTCTTAAAAATTCCTAAAACTGCAATTTAAATACCACACAAGAGAATTGACATTGAAGTCTATGAAATTGAAGCATTGGTCTGGGCGTAATTCACTATCCAGGAGGGGAATAAAGCTTAAATGAGAGCTCAGCCACTTGATGCTGTTGTCAGAAAGCATTTGTTTACACAAATGGTAGTGGAAGTATGTAACTCTAACAACAGCAATTGACTGAGATTAATAGATCTTTGTTGGGCCTGGGTATTAAAATTTATGGAAAAAAATGGAGTTAAGATACAGATCAGTCATGACCTGATTTAGTGGTGAAACAAACTCCAGGGATTGTATGCTTATTCAAGTTCTTATGTCTGCTAAGAATGCATTAAAAATGAAACATGAACTCAACTTCAAAATGTGGCTGCAATAAAAGGTTCTGTTCTATTTCAAACTTTGTGCTCAATGAGGTGAATGAGGTTAGCACTGGGGAATTAAAGACTTTCATTCCAAATGTTTAATCAAGCTTCTGAGTTTGAGAGATAGAATTTGTAACTCCAGTATCTGCTCCCACGGTCATGTTCACAACTGTAGCCATGTCTGATCTCCTCAGCCTGATGACCGGAAACATTTGTAGGAGAAACACAGTCAGTTGCGAACACTACATCGTGTTTCATCTCGATCCATAACTCACATCTGTTAATAACCTTTAACTGGAATAACCTTTAAAGAATCGAAATGTTAAACAATCATTTCAACAATAATCATTCTGTTGCTATTCTCAAATGACATTGGATCTCAGAGCTAAATCGCTACCCCGACACAGAATTGATTAGGAACTCATTAGGGAGAAGCTGTTCCTGTTTGTAAAAGGAACATGAATAAAGGGGGGCAGATTTAAAGTGATGTGGAAAAGAAGCAAAAGGTTTTGGAGTAGATGTGTAGCTCGGGTTGTGGATGTTGTGGTTGGTTGGCTCACCGAGCTGGTTCGTTGTTGTTCCACAGACGTTTCATTACTGTGCTGGGTAATATCATCAGTGCAGCCTCCAATGAAGCACCGTTGTGTTTTCCCACCTGGTTTTTAAACTCGAGTCTGTTGAGCTGGATTACTGCACTTCTGGTTTTCCTTCGCAATGGAGTGTATATGGGGTCGAGTTCTAAGTGTTTGTTGATGGCTTTCTTTGTGGAGTACCAGGCTTCTAGGAACTCCCGTGCCTGTTTCTGCTTTGCATGTCCCAGGATCTTGACTAATACTCGCTCATCTATCCACATGGATAAGGAGAACCACCAATTCGATTGGGACAACACAAAAAGGTGATATCAGAAAAGTGGAGGTTTTAACCTATTAGTAGAGGATGAACAGGTTGGCTCTCTTTTCCTCTTGAGAGGAGAAATCTGAGAGGTGACCTAGTCAGGTCCTTAAAATAATGAAAGATTTTGAAAGGATGGACAAAGACACACTATGTTTCCACTTCAAGGGAAGAAGCAAACCTAGAGGCTATCAATACAAGGTAGACACCAAGAAATCAAATAAGGAATTCAAAGTAACTTCCTTTTTCAGAGAGTAGTGGCAGTGTGGCACTCACTATCATAGGGGGAAAATGAATTGAGGTAAATGCTACAAATGGGTTTGAGGTGGTTTGAGAGACAAGCCAGAAGAGGGTTAAGCTGATTGAATTGAATGAGAGAAGCTCAATTGAACTGTAGGGTGAAATTTAACAGGAGTCGATTGGCATGGATTGGGTCACAGTCATACAGCATAGAAACAGGCCCTTCAGCCCACCATGTCCATACCAACCAACCATCACCAAACTTCACAAATCCCATTTACCTGCATTTGGTCCATTGCCCATTATGCCTCAGCATTAAATACTATCCAGATGCTTCTTAAATATTGAGAGAGTACCTGCCTCCACTACCCTCAGGCAGCACATTCCATAATTCTACTACCCTCTGGGTGAAGAGATTTTTTTCAGGTATCATCTAAACCACTTGCTCCTCAATTTAAACTTATGCCTTCTGGTCTTAGGCACATTTACCATTGGGGGAAAAAAAAAAAAAAATTCTCAATCTACATTGTATCAGCCTCAATTTTGTATGTCTTAATCAGATCCCCAATCAGCAACCTCTGCTCCAAGGAAAACAAACCCAGCCTCTCCAGTCTCTTATCATAACTAATGATTTTCATGCCAGGCAACATACTGGTGAATTCCTCTGCAGTGAATTAAGTCCTTCCAATAGGATGACCAGAACTGCATATAGTATTCCATCTGAGATAACAAGGTGTAGAGCTGGATGAACACAGCAGGCCAAGCAGCATCAGAGGAGCAGGAAGGCTGACGTTTCAGGAAGGGTCTAGGCCCAAAACATCAACCTTCCTGCTCCTCTG